>NC_057800.1:637667541-637791552 GCF_018294505.1 Triticum aestivum | reverse complement strand
TAACATCATATTTTTGTTCAAATGAAAACAAGAGTTCATCATTTCGCCTCTAATTTTTTCCACGGTAAGAAATCACGAGTATGGTGGAGAGTGTCATATACTAGCTCCCTCTGTAAACTAATATATAGTATCATAGAGTACGTACGTATCTTCATAGTGCATATATATAGTATCATAGAGTAGTACTAGCTCCCTCTGTAAACTTATATATATATATATATATATATATATATATATATATTAGGTTACGGAGGGGGTATATATCATAGATGACCATACTTATGGACATGCATGACACAAAGTAGTATAGCATTTTGAAGAAAATATGCCCTAGAGGCAATAATAAATTTATTATTTATTTCCTTATATCATGATAAATGTTTATTATTCATGCTAGAATTATACTAACCCGAAACTTAGTACATGTGTGAATACATAGACAAACTAAGTGTCACTAGTATGGCTCTACTTGACTAGCTCGTTAATCAAAGATGATTAAGTTTCCTAGCCATGGACAAGAGTTTTCATTTGATGAACGGGATCACATCATTAGAGAATGATGTGATGGACAAGACCCATCCATTAGCTTAGCATAATGATCGTTAAGTTTTATTGCTATTGCCTTCTTCATGACTTATACATATTCCTCTGACTATGAGATTATGCAACTCCCGAGTACCGGAGGGACACCTTGTGTGCTATCAAATATCACAACGTAACTGGGTGATTATAAAGGTACTCTACAGGTGTCTCCAATGGTGTTTGTTGAGTTGGCATAGATCAAGATTAGGATTTGTCACTCCGAGTATCGGAGAGGTATCTCTGGGCCCTCTCGGTAATGTACATCACTATAAGCCTTGCAAGCAATGTAGCTAATGAGTTAGTTACGGGATGTGGCATTACGGAACGAGTAAAGAGACTTGCCGGTAACGAGATTGAACTAGGTATTGAGATACCGACGATCGAATCTCAGGCAAGTAACATACCAATGATAAAAGGAACAACGTATGTTGTTATGCGGTTTGACCGATAAAGATATTCGTAGAATATGTAGGAACCAATATGAGCATCCAGGTTCCGCTATTGGTTATTTACCGGAGATGAGTCTCAGTCATGTCTACATAGTTCTCAAACCCGTAGGGTCCGCACGCTTAATGTTCGGTGACGATCGGTATTATGAGTTTATGTCTTTTGATGTACCGAAGGTAGTTCGGAGTCCCGGATATGATCACGGACATGACGAGGAGTCTCGAAATGGTCGAGACATAAAGATTGATATATTGGACGACTATATTCAGACACTGAAAGTGTTCCGAGTGATTTCGGAGAAAACCAGAGTGACGGAGGGGTTATCGGAACCCCTCGGGGAAGTATTGGGCCTTAGTGGGCCTTAGGGAAGAGAGAGAGAGAGAGCAGCAGCCTAGGAGGTGCCCCCCCCAAGGGGAGTCCGAATAGGACTAGGGGAGGGGGGCGCGGCCCCTCTTTCCCTCTCCCTCTCCCTCTCTTTCCCCCCCTTCCTCCTTCCTAGTAGGACTAGGAAAGGATGAATCCTACTCCTACTAGGAGGAGGATTCCTCCTCTCCTTGGGCGCCACTAGGGCCGGCCGGCCTCCCCCTTGTCCTTTATATACGGAGGCAAGGGGGCACCCCAGGACACACAAGTTGATAGTTCCAAGCCATGTGCGGTGCCCCCCTCCACCATAATCCACCTCAGTCATATCGTAGCGGTGCTTAGGCAAAGCCCTGTTCCGGTAGCATCATCATCACCGTCATCACGCCATCAGGCTAACGAAGCTCTCCCTCAACACTGGTGGATCGTGGGTTCGTGGGACGTCACTGAGCCGAACGTGTGCAGATTGCAGAGGTGCCATACTTTCGGTACTAGGATCGGTCGATCGTGAAGACGTACGACTACATCAACCGCTTTGTCATAACGCTTCGGCTTATGGTCTACGAGGGTACGTAGACAATACTCTCCCCTCTCGTTGCTATGCATCACCATGATCTTGCATGCGCGTAGGATTTTTTTTAAATTACTGCGTTTCCCAACACATTTATTATATATATGTGTGTTACGGTATCTTCATATGTTACTGCTTCTTTGCCACGTCATCATATTTTATATTCCCGAGTGCATGATATACCGGCTATGATACCCCCACTATGGCCACCCTAATAAGGTTGGTCGTAATATGGGAGTATCAAGTGGTACGATGCATGCCAACTAGACTTTTTGGATGATGTGGCACACAGTTAAACCGGAAACGAGGGAGTATGAGACTAGCCACAATGGAGAGTACAATAGTAACATACACATATCCCTAGACTATATATGTTACTACCTTCATAGTGGGTAGTCACATAAGTGTAGTGTCATGCAAAGCTTCATTTATTAGGTTATAGACTTATATTGCATTGGGACATGTGATGTTACAGTAACTAGCTAAGTTATTGAAACTATCTCTCTCCTCATTAACTTATTGCCACATAAGCAAGTTTGCTGAGTTGGAGTCGATGTTACTGCTGAAGTTACTCCCACTGTGGCTAGTGATCTGATACTAGCTAGTCGTCTGTGATATACTAGCTACCTCACTAGAGCATGGTTAATAATACAACCAAGGGTCGGCTATAAGAAGTTGCCATGTCATATACATCCAACCTCTTAGCGGGCATGTACAATAATATGTTTTATATACGTACTAGTTTATCAATAGTTGGCCCACCTTACATCATCAAAAAGTGTCTTGGGTCTCGTGTTGCAGCTGGCTCTACTAACCAAGAGCCCGCTTATCTTCTCTTTCCTCCAACTAATAAGCACATATATATTATTTTATTCCTTATAGCTTGCTTAGACTACCCACAGTGGGAGTAACATAGGTAGTAACATTACACGTATCTAGATAAAATAGATGATGTGGCAAGCAATAAATGAAGAAAGAGAGGAAAGTGGTAACATAGCTAGTTAGACTGGCCACAATGGGTAGTAACATAGATTAGTAACATGCACATGTTACTAGTCTATGTTACTACCTCTATAGTGGGGAGTAACATATGTGTGGTAACATGCAACACTTCATTTATTAGGCTATAGACTAATTTTGCCTTGATATGTGTGTGATGTAACTCATACTACTAGTAACTAGCTATGTTACCACTTTCCTCCATTTCTTCATTTATTGCTTGTCACATCATCTATTTAATCTAGATATATGTGATGTTACTACCTATATATGTTAGACCATCTCCAATGGTTGTAAGATAGTTTTTGGCAAACTTTGCCACATAGGATTTTTGATGATGTGTCATACAATAAATGAGGGAAGATAGCAAGGTTGTATGTACATGAACCAACACCCCTTGCACAAGCTCTAATGTAGAATGAGAGAGCACCTTATTTATTAGGGACATTTACATCTATGCCCCTAATTTGCGTCCACTCTCAGATTTACCCCTAATTTCAAAGCCTGCTCAAATTTGCCCCTCCGCCGTTAGGTGCACTTACAGAAATACCCTTCTGTGTCGTTACCGTCCGGTTAAAGCAGGTCAAAGCCGGTCAAAGGGCTTTGACCGTCCTAAAAAAATAGCAAAAAAATTCAAAAAAATCTGAAAATTTGTGGGATCAAAGATACTCAGGTTTGCAAGGTGCGTGAAAATATGTAAGCCTATGAACAGTAAATTCAAAAAAATATGAATTTTTTTGGCATCAAAGAGGCGCGAGTCTGCAAGCTGCGTGCAAATTTTTGTTGTGTTTGGACATTGGAGGGGCTTGTGGAGAAAAAAAAACAAAATTTGGCTCGGGAAAAAACTTGGGAAAAAATGACTATTTTGTTTTTTCTTGCTAGAGTTCCTGGCATGTCATTTGATCACAAAAACTTGCAAGCGCCTTGTGCACCCAAGCCACTTTGATGCCAAAAAATTTCATATTTTTTAAAATTTTCTTGCTATTTTAATTCAAATTTATTGTTCACAAGCGTGCAGATTAACTGTTTTTCCTCGCCATGAGCTCCTGGAATGTCCAAATAGCACGAAAATTACACACATCTTGGGCACATGAGTATCTTTGATCTCACAAAATTTTATATTTTTTTGCTATTTTTTTCAGGACGGTCAAAGCTGTTTGGCCAGACGGTAACGACGTAGAAGGGCATTTCTATAAGGGCACCTAACAGCGGAGGGGCAAATTTGAGCAGGCTTTCGAATTAGGGGTATATCTAATTAGGTGGTTCGAGTTAGGGACAGAAATGCAAATGGCCCTATTTATTATCTCGTGTCCTACTGGGCAAACTAGATACAATCCATTGGAGTTGTTGTATGTTAAGGTGTTGGTTGATGACATGGCATATTTTACCAACAAGCTAACATACAAACTGTTGGAGATGCCCTTACTCCCACTGTGGGTAGTCTAAGACTACCCACAGTGGGAGTAACATATATAGGCAGTAACATCACACATATCTAGGTTAAATAGATGATGTGGCATTGCAATAAATGAAGAAAGAGATGAAAGTGGTAGCATAGCTAGTTACTAATAGTATGAGTAACATCACACACATATATATCAAGGCAAGATGTGTCTA
The DNA here is from genome assembly GCF_018294505.1 of Triticum aestivum. Taxonomy (NCBI): domain Eukaryota; kingdom Viridiplantae; phylum Streptophyta; class Magnoliopsida; order Poales; family Poaceae; genus Triticum; species Triticum aestivum. The sequence continues at coordinate 637,786,976 of NC_057800.1, read as the reverse complement.
TAGCTTAATAAATGAAGTGTTGCATGTTATCACACACATATGTTACTCCCCACTATAGAGGTAGTAACATAGACTAGTAACATGGGCATGTTACTAGTCTATGTTACTACCCATTGTGGCTAGTCTTACTAGTAGTATGAGTAACATGACACATCTCAAGGTAAGCTGAGTCTATAGCCTAATAAATGAAGTGTTGCATGTTACTACACATATGTTACTCCCCACTATAGAGGTAGTAACATAGACTAGTAACATCCTATGTTACCACCCATTGTGGCTAGTCTTAATTATGTCACTCTATTGTGTACTTGCTCTAATGCATAGTATCATAGAGTAGCTAGTATCATATGTAGTACTTTATTTATATTGTCATGCATGACACATAATAGCATAGCATTTATTATGATACGGTTTCATGATATGATACTTAACCCTCTCTTTCTTCATTTAATTAATTCTATGACAACTCATCAAAATTGCCTAGTTGGCTTGCATGATACTAGCTATAATAACCCCTTACTATCAGCCTAGCAAAGGTGTACAGATTATTTGTGCGCCGCTTTATGAGTTTTCATCCGTTTGTTCGAGAAGTGGGGAGAAGTTTCAAACATTTTGGTCGTGAGGTGCGGCCACTGGCGTAGGCCTAGTTGGTATTTTAATTATAGGAAATTCAGATGGAGTTCGGACATCATCAAAATCAATGTGTGCCTGTGGCGTGCTCTCACGACCCCATGGAAAAAAATTGGTGAAGTTTGGCACAAGTTTTGATGACCGCTCCTTCCAAACCGAAGCATCTCACATGAAGGATCATGGTTTTCCAAAAGGAGACGTGTCAATTCAAACTCCTGTGGCCGGTGACTTCATCGTTTGGCCTCATAAAAATTTCCCCATGGTACACAATCACCAATATACCACGTGTTTGATTTTCTGGTGCATTTGAGGTATGTTAGCTATATTTAAGACATTTTTTGAGATTAACGTGCATTTTGTGCATAAAAATAAAATTACAATCGAAACTGCGTGTGCTGTCGAAAGGGATGAGGATCGCTGTTCGATCTAGGAGCATCCAATGGTGCAAACGTGCGATCCTTGGGGTTTGGGTTTTGGCCAACCAGAAAGCACGACTCAGCTCGTGGGCAGGGTGGCGGGGTTCGGTCGGCACACGGCTTTCATCAACGAATCGTGTGCTATTTGCAAACCAGATTGCATATATTTGTTCACACATACTGTAGTGAGATCAATTGAGTGTGCTACCTCTATGATATAATAATAATAACAAAAAACATTTCATATTCATTGCCTGAGCTGACAGCATATCAAGGTCAACATATTAACAGTTCTTACATCAACAGAAAACCGGGAATAACTCACAAATTCAGTACACGCGATAGTTCTAAATTGAATGAATTAAGTTGCAGGGTAGGTATAAAGACTAGTATTACAAATTAATTCCCATGTACATGGGGGAATTGGGATCATTAAGTTGAACCCGAATAAACTTGGGTTTTTTGATGATTTTACGCTGCTCTGTTACACGGGTGCGTGATCCCTTGGCTGGCAACTCATCAAATTCATCGTACTCGTCCTAATCCGCAACATCGTCGACACCCAGTACCCTTCTCTTCCCATGCATCGCTAAATGTCTGTTCTTATGCAAGGGGTCTTCCACAAAGAAAATCCGGGTAGCATCGCTGGCAAGAATGAATGGCTCCACGTGATATGCCATCGTTGTCCTGTTAACACATGTCTTCCTGTACTCATCAATCCTTACCTGACCAAGAGGGATCCATGCACACCTGAATAATGCCACCTTAACTTTCACATAGTCAAGCTCCCAAATCTCTTTGATGTTCCATAGTATACCCTTTTATCAGCTTCATTTAAAATCATGCATTCTATTCAAACAAAGCTGTTCTAATATGAGGTCTTCTTATCATGTTCCTCAGTGTAGAACATGTATCCATTTATGTCATATGCCTGGTACATCAGCACTATAGGTGATGGCATTTGTGCCAACCACGTAGCAATGCCATCGAGGGATCCTTGTGCCAAATGATTCTTCAGCCATTCGGCGTAGTTCTTAGTGTGCTCCTTCATCTCCACATAAGATGAAGGCACCATTGGTAAGAATCTATGGCGTATCTCCACCAAGTGTTCTTCAGCATAAGCGATGAGAACTGGGCTGTTAAGCAGTACCGTCAAATGGGTTTCTCTGCCAATTTTCCGGGTGTAGCCATTTGCGTGCGAGCAAGGACCGGCTTACCTTTCAGCCTTCCCTCGTGGCGAGAGAGGGGCAAACCTATAGGTCTTTGTTTCATGTATTCGGTGGAAAACTCAACCAACTCCTCCGCAATATAACCTTTTAGGATGCTTGCCTCTGGATGGTTTCGGTTCCGACAAAAGCGCTTCAGTATTCCCATGAACGACTCGAAGGGATACATGTTGCGAAGAAACACAGGACCACAATATTTGATCTCGTCGACAAGGTGCACAGTGAGATGGACCATGGCATCAAAGAATGACGACGGGAGAAACATCTCTAGGTTGGACAATATTCTTGCAATATCATCTTGCATATTATCCAACTCTTCAGGATCTACAACTTTCTGCCGTAGTTGTTTGAAGAAATCATAGAGGTCAATGAGTGTGTTTCTTATATCTTTGTCCACCAGATTCCTGATGGCCACCGGAAGGATTTGTGTCAACATTACGTGGAAATCATGTGTCCCAACTTCATTTTACCTGAGCTCACATCAATGAGACTTCTGATGTTTGCGCAGTAGGAAGAGGGTTTCAAACTGACAACAAATAGGTGAAGAACTGTGTTGCTTCTTTTGTACTGAAATTGTAACTCTGGCGAGCTTTGATGAATTTGTTATCATCTTCTACTTCAGTCTTGCGTTGTGATTGACTAGCAAGCATATCGAGCCATGAACCGTCACCATTCTTTTTTTTAGCTTTAATCTTGAGCAGAGTACCAAGGATGCTTTCACATACGTTCTTCTCTATGTGCATCACATCGATGCAGTGATGTACACGTAAAATCTCCCAGTAAGGTAATTTCCAGAACACCGATTTCTTCTTAAACACTTGATCCTTGGGTGTTAGTTTCACCGTCAAAGGGTGGTTCTGCCAAGCACAACATTAATTTTTTTAGCCATGTTGTGGACCACCTCCCCTTCATAGGGTCTTGGGCCGGCACCTGCCTCTGCCATACCATCAAATTCATCTTTCATCTTTCGGTATGGGTGATTTCTCCATAAGAACTTACGATGACGCAAATACACTGTTTTGCGCGAGTTGGGAAGTCTTCTGCTAGCTGTCCTATCCATGCATGTGACACACCCTGCATCTCCTCATGTTTTCTGCCCCGATATGTTGCCTAATGCCGGCATATCTTGAATGGTGTGCACCAGCATCGCATGTAGATTGAAAATCTCCTTTCTGTAAGCATCATAACATTTTACAGCAGGCGCATCTATCCACACTGTCAGCAATTCTTCTACCAGTAGCTGAAAGTAAATGTCGATGTCATTTCCAGGTTGCTTCGGGCCTTGGATAATCATTGACATCATAATGTATTTTTTTCTTCATACACAACCAAGGAGCTAGGTTATATATGCACAGAAGCACCGGCCAGGTGCCGTGATTGGTGCTCATATCGCCAAAATGATTCATCCTGTCAGTACACTCCCCGAGCCTTATACTTCTAGGATCCTTGGCAAAATTTTCAAACTTTTTCGATTAATTCCCATTGAGCCCCATCTTTCGGGTGCCTCATAAACCTATTTGCAATTTGCTCATCATGATGCCACTGCAACCTCTTTGCCTCTGTAGGGTTTGCAAACAAATGCCTTAACCTTGGAATTAAAGGCAAGTACCAAACAACCTTGAACGGGATTCCTGTCTTGATCTCGTCATCCAATTTGTACTTGTCCTTTGCTGTCATGTGCTTGTATCATGCATACTTGCATGTGGGACATGCAGGAAAATCTTTGTACTCACCACAGTACAATATACAATCATTCACACGAGCGTGTATCTTCTGTACTTCAAATTCCAATGGACAAACAATTTTCTTCGCTTCATTCGTGCTTCTGGGGAGCACATTATCTTCCGGAAGAATTTCTTTCAAAAGACCTAACATCTCCGTGAAGCCCTTGTTTGATAGACCGTTTGCTGCTTTAAATCTGAGAAGCGCCAGGGTGGCACTCAACCTGGAATATTTCTTTTTGCAACCTGGATACAATTCTTTCTTGGAGTCCACATCAATGGTTGGAAGATCCTTGTACCCAATCATATCCTTTTCCGGGCCCTCGAAATAAGCAATCATAGCATCAAAATCTGGCATATCAAGATCGTCGTCATCTGCGTCGACATCTTGGTTTTCTAGTGGGCGTTTCGGCTTTTTAGTGTTCCATTGGTAGCTAGACGCCTCAACCCTGATGTTAGATTCAACATCCATGTCACACTGATCGGGGTTTGGCATTTCACTGCCCAGGGTATCTTCATCCATGACCTCCTCTTCACCGTGTCTGGTCCAACACATATATCCATCCATGAATCCCCTAGTGACTAAGTGCATCTGGACATCTGCAACTTCATGTCATTCTGTATTGGCACAATCAATACATGGACACAGGATGTAATCCGCATTACCAATTCTCCTCTTTGTACTTTCAGCCAAATTCATGAACTCTGTCATGCCACTGATAAAATCTGCGGTTTTCCGATTCTTTATCCATCGAGATCGTTCCATCTACAACACATGAACGGTAATTAAAAACAAAACAACAACATTAATACACAGATTAACTGCTACACAAAGATGCATGCATAAATCACAAGGCTTTATTTTAATAATTACCGAGGGCGCTCCATGTTGTTATCCAGACGTGCAATGACAAAAATTAATAGTCAGTCAATTTACACGCAGAGTACTAGTTACAACACTAACTTAGGAATTAAATACCTTAATTTAGCCACTCACGGAAGGAATACCTTAATTAATTAGCCGCGCGGTGACCTCCACCCAGCAGACAGACAAGCACGATGTCGCGGCATGCCAAGACAGCAGGGTCGAGGAGCAAAGCTTAGTGCGGCTGCCGCCTGAAGTTCGACCTCCACTATCCCGCCATCGAGCATGATGGATGTGCTCGAATCACGCCGCTGTCGACCTCGATGGTTGAGCTCCTCCTATCTCCCGCCGCAGACCGATGATTGACCTCCTATGGCGCCGCCACCACCCACTGACCGAGGATTGACCTCTTCTCTGGTAGCCGTTGCCTAGGCCGCCGTTGCCATCTCTAAATGCAGAGTGGCTATTTACACGGTATCTCACCGTAACTCAACTATATGGACAGGGTAGTACATCACATACGGTTATGTAACGGCAACCGTGTCTAACCTACGTTGTCTTTCACATGGTTTGGTGCGGAAATCGTGTGTGACGTTGTAATACCTAACACAAATGACATGTACAAACAGTGTGCCGTATACAACATATATATAGTGCCATTAGTAGTTCCCGACCGTTATCGTATCTCCACAGGTTCCCCATTTCCCCCAAATCCCTACATAGCCTCCAAATTCCCTTGCGTGGTGCTGGCATTGGGGGAATGCAGACGAGTGGTGCTGATGGTTTCAGTGCGGCTACTCCTGCTCGTATCATCGCCACAACGGTGGTCGCTGCCGAGCACTTGCCTAAGGTCATCAAAAGGCAGGTGTACTACGGATCCAAATCGTCCTGTCAGGTTCCAATCTATCCCGATCTTTTTTAGCATGTCCAAAGTATAGCTCCTTGCTGAATCCGTCCTGAATGACCCCCCCCCCCAGGAAAGCGATCTGCCGCCGGATCCGGAGCTTGACTCTAGACTCCCGCAACATGAGTTCGACTCCGAGTTTTGCACCACCAAGAAGTACCAAAAGCTGAGTTGTGTGCACGGGCACACTCCCGCTCGACGTGTATGCACGGAGGGATTCGACATTGGCAGGCGGTTTCTCAGTTGCCCCTTAGAGGTTAGTGCTAATTAAGTTCATCATTTTACTTCAATTAATGCCAACGCTCATCCAGAATACTATTTAACATTGATAGGGATATGAGGCTTGTGCCTTTGTTAACTAGCTGGATGAAGAATGGCATGGCAGGGCTCGGAGTGTTATCACCAAGCTCGCGGAAGATAAAGTAAAGCTGAAGAAGAAACTGGCTGATCTGGAATGTACAATCAGTACGATGAAGCACAAAGAATCAATCACAGGCAACAGATGAAAGCAAGAGACAAGAAGGAACTAGCATGTGCAGTTGTGGTTGTCGCATTAACCATGTTCTATGCGCTGTTTGCAATGATGATTAGGGGTTTTGTTTGACAGTATTGCTAAAGCACATCTAGATGTGCTCTAAGTAATGCACTTCGAGGTCCTATGCCATTGATTTACGCGAACATTCGTGCATATATTTTTCTTTGTCTTTTTTCTTTTCCTTTCTAGTTTGATTATTACTGGCTTTATCAATAAAAAGAGATCAATGTATTGCTTGCCAACTGTCCTACTCCGTTCGTACCGGTACCGGTGCATAATCCCAAAACTCGTTCCTTGCTTTTGTCCTGAAAAAGGAAACCATCCAAATAGCCAATAGGAGTCCTGCGCAACCCCGGGAATTTGGAGTGACTGGGTATAATTGCGGTTGATTATATCAGCAGTTAGATAATACGTCAACCCCCGCTTCAATTCCCCCTCCCCGCGCAAGAAAAAACCCATGCTTCAATTGGTAGTTCCTCTTCTCTGCATACCCTGCGCGCTTAAGTGTCCACCATCTTCATCGCCCTCGGCAGGCCGTGCTACACACTGGCACACACTCTACAGCCATGTCGAGCGAAAGTGAGGACGACAGTTCAACCAACAATCTGGCGCCCGACGATAGGTCAACATCGGAATCATCGCGCTCGTCTTCCATGAGTCTGGCGTCGAGCCCAGTCCTTGATTATATCCAGTTCATGGAAGGGACGCCACCTCCGGAGTCGTCAGACCATAACCAGACGGACGAGGAGCCGTCGGATTACGAAAAAGAGGATGACGATGATGAGGAGGAGGAATGATTGAACGAGGAGGAGGAGGACGACGACAGAAATGACGATGATGACGACGGCGACGATGAAAAGCCAATGGTCAGCGGCAAGAAGCGTCCTCGCCAAGATGATGTCGCAGGGCCATCCAACAACAACAACAATAAGGACTAAATTAAGCAGACTGTATATATATCTTTGTTTATCCTATCAATCTCATCGCAGACGGTTAGTAATATGCATTTGACAGAGATCTTCTACATTATCGCCCATATGTTGGTTTGTTGAACTGTGTGCCCTGACGAGCACACAATTCACAAAAAAATCGTATGGGCTGTCTATAGTGATCGCACACAATTCTGCTTACCGACCTGTTCACTTCAATCATCACAAATGGTTCATCGGAGTGAACTGTATGCCGTATATCGCACACACCTTGATCTCGCTGCCCATTTCTGTTGTTCTGTCTCATCGCAAATAGTTCGTACAGATCAACCATATGCCCTTCATCGCACACACAACTATAATCTAAACCGTGTTTGATGCATCCTCCATCGCAAATGATTTGCACCCTTTTTGACGGTTTTCATACACCATCGATTGCGATTATTGCATCGCACACAGTTTCTCGAAGGGTCTCTGATCGTAGTGTCACATTAGCAGCATCCTGCAGTAGTGGGTACTGCAGTTTGTGTGGATCACCTGACTCATGGAGGCACTCCCTTGTGAGTTGCACCACCTCTAGATGCATATGGGCGCTAGTTGATGATGACTTGGCTCATAAGCTAATATCCATCACCGAACCTAAGACCAAGCAGTGGCTGTTCAGTCTCATGGAATCACTCTTGCATGATTAGTTTGTGCTTCGTTCGGTCACCTTATGGGCGATTTGGGCAGCTCGACGCAAGGCCATTCATGGAGGTATCTTTTAGACTCCACAAGCCACATTTTCTTTTAGAGCTAGATCAAATAAGAGGGACCAAGCCATCACGTAGTGGGCATGCACCACCAGTAGCACACCAGTGACCCAAAGCCCCTCCAACTGGATATGCCAGGATCCATGTCGATGCAGGGCTAAGAAAAGGGAGGGGTGGAGTTGTAGCGGCAGTTTGCCGTGATGGCAATGGTCAGTACCTGGGCAGCTCATCGCTTGTAAAAGAAGGAGTTGAAGATGCGACCACTCTGGAGGCCATTGCATGCAGAGAAGGGACTGGTCTAGCAACGGATCTTAATGTCCAGAATTTCATCATAGCATCAGACTCAAAGCAGGAATTCTCTAATATTTCCAGATGCAGTAGAGGCATATATGGCGCAATAATTAGTGAGATCAATCTTCATGTTTCTCAACTTCATTGTAAGATTACTTTTGAAGGTTGTGATGTTAATTATGAAGCACATGGTCTAGCCAAGTTTAGTCTTTTACTAGGTACAGGGCGCCACGTTTGGTTGGGCCAACCCAATGACCTAAACTATATCCCACTATCTGTGGACTTTGATGAATAAAATTTGGTTCACCCCTAAAAAACATATACAAGTATATCGCCTACCCCATTATTCTCTTGCTGGACGTTGAAACCCTATCGTTGATTTTGATCTTGTTGGAGACCATCCTTTGTTTCTGACAGTATAAAAGCATAAAAATGTGTCTAAAAGTAATGTTTTTAATTTTTGTTTTGATAATAAACACTTGAAAATGCTATGATGTTGAGATAATGGTTTGGAGCTGTGCCTTGGATGCTGAGATAATGAGATTACCCTCTGACTAAAATTCTATGTTAACTTTTTTTGTATGAAAAACTATAGGATGCTCAAAATGAGCATCGAAGAAGCCTGCATAACTAAATGAAAATGATGGATCAATGATAGGAAGAACTGTGAAGATTCGCAACCTCTGCATTGCCCATCCTGGCGACATGGGGAAACCTCACCGACACTACCTCCTAGCCCAGCCTCCCCTCTCTCTGGTATCTTCTCTACCTGTGGATCTCACCGACGAAGCATGGGCAAGCTCCAGGGAGGGTGGCAGCGAGGCATCTCACTAGATGCCTAACCTCCCAGATCTTGGCCCTTAGAGGTACGATGGACAAGGTTCCTCGCACCACGGGGGCTGCTCCAGGGATGAAGTGGGTGTGCCTGCAAGTGGTTGTGCAGTGGTGGAGCGCTTTCCACCAGCGCGATACAGCAGGTGCCGTAGCGGCATGCCCGACCTGGGTCCTGCGGGCTGGTGTCCATGGCCGACCCGGCATGGTTGCCCTGATTCAAATTTGGACGTCTTGGTGGTGGTGATCCTGATACGACCGTCCAAATGATGGTGGCTGCAGAGACTTCCTGTGATTCTACGGCGGTGGTGGTCACCGAAATGTCTTCAGAAGGGTTCATGTCTCATGATCCCATGGTTAACTTTCGGCAATGAGATGCAAACTATGGACGACGACTCGACGTAGAGGGATAGTTATGAAGTGGCGGCGCTTGCACATCACATGTAGCCGTTGGGATCGTGAAAAAGTGGTGGGGACAGTACATGAGTAACTTCGATGGTGGTTCTAGTCGAGAATCCGGTCTCGAATTCCTCGGTGAAAGCCTCGGTCTGAGACGAGTTGGTTATACCTGTCGATGATAAAAAAATCGTCATTACCTTGTTAAACGACTGCTCAGATATGTTCGAATTGATTTTTCAGGGTGATAACCAAGATCCTGGCCTTAGTGGTAATTGGATCCGATGACGATGACGCTTCAATGTCGCTCGCTTCTCGAAGGCGTCGTTGTTGTAGAACCTCGTCATTCGCATGGTGTCACTAGATGATTGGTGCATATATGATCATTGTTGCAGCGATTGCGGATCTGATCACTCTATTTTTTCCTCGTATACACAGAGCTTTGGTCTTATATAACTTTGTTAATTTTTTTCACAAGTACGCGAAGCTTGCTTATCTTTTCATGGATAGAAGGAAATGAAATGAATACATAATAAGATACAACACATGACACAGACAGAAACTGGGATTAGCAAGACACTGGAGCAGAGAGAAAGGAGATGCTCAGCCCGAACAATAGAAAAACTACAGCCAAGCCCACTAAGCCTAGAACTAGAGGGGCTGGACGAACCAGCATGACATTGATCATCTTCAAAGCCATCACCGGGGATGCCGTCATTCGATACGAAGAACTGGACCAAAGGTTTGCTAGTCGCGGGCGTGTTTTTTTTTGTGTGTGTGTGTTGGTAGTGATTGCGTGCATCCTATCTATGGAGAGACCAGTTACATCCTCATCGAGTTTGTATCCTCTCGGTGCTTCATTTTAACTCAATAAAATCCATCCTTTTATATATATAAAAGAAGAACTGCCAAGATTATTCAGGAGGCAAGGATGCCGAATGGCCGAAGAGGAGAAAGCAAGAGCACAGGACGACTGGAAGGATTAAAATCCACACGGTGTAGGCAACAAGATAAACACTCTGCTGCTGCTAAGTTGTGGGTTATGAAAAAAAACCCTGCAAATGTTAACACCTGAGGGAATCCTGGACTAAGGGGTCCTTGGGCGTCCGGCCTGTTATATAAACCGTGTCCGGATTGGACTCTACTTGGCGTGGAAGGCAAGCTTGGCGACCGAAGATTCCTTCTTATGTAACCGACTCCATGTAAACCTTAGATCCCCTCGGTGTCTACATAAACCGAAGGGGATAATCCGTAAAGGACACCATACATACTCATTACCATACCCCCATAGGCTAGACTTCTAGGGTTTAGCCATTACGATCTCGTGGTAGATCCACTCTTGTAACACTCATATTCATCAATATCAATCAAGCAGAACGTAGGGTTTTACCTCCATAGAGAGGGCCCGAACCTGGGTAAACATTGTGTCCCCCGTCTCCTGTTACCATCGATCCTGGATGCACAGTTCGTGACCCCCTACCCGATATCCGCCGGTTTTGACACCGACGTTGGTGCTTTCATTGAGAGTTCCACTGTGTCGTCGACAGAAGGCTCGATGGCCTCTTCGATCATCAGTAACAACGTTGTCCAGGGAGAAACCTTCCTCCCCGGACAGATCTTCGTATTCGGCGGTTTCATACTACGGGCCAACTCATTTGGCCATATGGAGCAAATCGAAAGCTACGCCCCTGGCCATTAGGTCAGATTCGGAAGCCTGAATTACGTCGCGTACATCCGGGGAGATTTGATCTTCGACGGATTCGAGACCGCGGCATCCGCTCCTCATTACCTCGATGAAACTGGCCTAAACCTGTCATCGGGCCGCATCCAGGAGATAGCTCCTGTAGAAGCTCCGGCCTTAAATCCGGAGCAGATCTAGTCGCCCGAAGATGGGAAGCTCGACCCCATCACGGGGGCTACCGATTCAGCGGCGCTGGAGCCGCATGCAGATCCCACTTCATACGGTATCCGCATCAACAGAACCTCAGACTCGCTCTGAGGCCAAACTCCAAACCCCGCGAGCCCGCGTATACCGAACTCGATCGGTTGTCGATCTTCAACTTCAGCGCCGCAAATGTCTTCCAACACTCGCCCATGGGTGACATGCTAAACTCGCTAAAAACCCTATCCCTGGCGCTTTATCTTGGCGCCATAATTGTTCATAGCTCGATTGGCGAAGCGTCTGAAGACATCCTGCACTTCAGTCTTGTAAAGGATTATGTGCACCCAAGTGTATCTAGAGTAATCATCAACAATAACGAAGCCATAGAGGCATGCAGTAGTAGTAAGAGTTGAGTAATGAGTGGTACCAAAAAGATCCATGTGAAGCAGTTCGAAGGGTCGAGTAGTGGTCATGATTCGGTTTGAACTATATTCGGTTCGAACTTTCGGCGGACAATGGAGAATTTTGTTTCCCACCCGCCACCCACTTCGTAGCCACTGTTGAAAACCCAACCAACACACCCGACCCCAGCTCCGAAGACATCGACGGTGTGGACGACGATGAGGGGCAGGGTCAGAGCTTACTACCCGCTCGACACGTGACGACTACTTCCTGGTATGACATGTGCTTGTTAGACACACCTTACGACACTATCTGTTACCATTTATTTCAGTACTTGCAGAGAACACCTTACTGGAAACCGCTTATCATTTCCTTCTGCTCCTCGTTGGGTTCGACACTCTTACTTATCGAAAGGACTACGATAGGTCCCCTATACTTGTGGGTCATCAAGACTCTTTTCTGGCGCCGTTTCCGGGGAGTGAAGCGCCTTTGGTAGGTGGAATTTGGTAAGGAAAAATTTATATACTGTGCTGAAATTTACTGTCACTTGTTACTATGGAAAGTAATCCTCTGAGGGGCTTGTTCAGGGTATCTTCACCCCGACCAGCAGAGCAAATAGTTGCTCCTCAACCTACTGAACCTACTGAAAATGAAAATGCTTGCTTTGAAATCCCTTTGGGTATGGTAGAAAAACTGCTAGCTAATCCTTTTTTAGGAGATGGGACAAAACATCCCGATGAGCATCTAATATATGTGGATGAAGTTTGTGGATTATTTAAGCTTGCAGGTGTACCCGGAGATGTTGTAAAGAAGAAGGTCTTCCCTTTGTCTTTGAGGGGATATGCATCGACATGGTATAGGCTATGTGATGATATGGAGTCTTGGAGCTACAAACGATTGAAATTGGAATTTCATCAAAAGTTTTATCCTATGCATCTTGTTCATCGTGATTGCAATTATATATATATATATATAATTTTTGGCCTCGCGAAGGAGAAAGCATCGCTCAAGCTTGGGGGAGGCTTAAATCAATGTTATATTCATGCTCCAATCATGAGCTCTCAAGAGAAATGATTATTCAAAAATTTTATGCTCGGCTTTCTGGTAACAATCGCACCATGCTTGATACTTCTTGTGCTGGCTCTTTTATGATGAAGACTATTGTATTCAAATGGGATTTATTGGAAAGAATTAAACGCAACACCGAAGATTGGGACCTCGACAATGGTAAGGAGTCAGGTATGACACCTAGTTTTGATTGTGTTAAATATTTTATGGATACCTATATTTTTTGTAAATTTAGCACTAAATATGGACTTGACTCTGAGATAGTAGCTTCTTTCTGTGAATCTTTTGCTGCTTATGTTGATCTCCCCAAGGAGAAGTGGTTTAAATATCATCCTCCAATAGAAGTAAAAGTAGCTGCACCTATTAAAGTTGAAGAAAAGACTATTACTTATAATGATCCTATTGTTCCTACTTCTTATGTTGAGAAACCGCCTTTCCCTGTTAGGATAAAGGATCATGCTAAAGCTTCAACTGTGGTTCGTAAAAGCAATATTAAAACATATACACCTCCTGAGCAAGTTAAAGTTGAACCTAATATTGTTATTGTTAAAGATCTCTTGTCTGATAATATAGATGGGCATGTTATTTATTTCTGTAATGAAACTGCTAGAATTGCTAAACCCCGTGATACAGATAAACCTAGACTTATTAGATGGGTTCTCTTGCTACAAGAATTTGATTTGCATATTGTTGATAGAAGAGGAGCTGAGAACCCCGTTGCAGACAACTTGTCTAGGTTAGAAAATGTGCTTGATGACCCACTACCTATTGATGATAGCTTTCCTGATGAGCAATTAAATGTCATAAATACTTCTCATACTGCTCCATGGTATGCTGATTATTCTAATTATATAGTTGCTAAGTTTATACCACCTAGTTTCACATACCAGCAAAAGAAAAAGTTCTTTTATGATTTGAGCCATTACTTTTGGGATGACCCACATCTTTATAAAGAAGGAGTAGATGGTGTTATTAGACGTTGTGTACTTGAGCATGAACAGGAACAGATCCTACGCAAGTGTCACTCCGAAGCTTATGGAGGACACCATGCTGGAGATAGGACTGCACATAAGGTACTGCAATCTGGTTTTTATTGGCCTACTCTCTTCAAGGATGCTCGTAAGTTTGTCTTATCTTGTGATGAATGTCAAAGAATTGGTAATATTAGTAGACGTCAAGAAATGCCTATGAATTATTCACTTGTTATTGAACCATTTGATGTTTGGGGCTTTGACTATATGGGACCTTTTCCTTCCTCAAATGGTTATACACATATTTTAGTTGTTGTTGATTACGTTACTAAGTGGGTAGAAGCTATTCCAACTAGTAGTGCTGATCATAACACTTCTATTAAAATGCTTAAAGAAGTTATTTTTCCAAGGTTTGGAGTCCCTAGATATTTAATGACTGATGGTGGTTCACATTTTATTCATGGTGCTTTCCGTAAAATGCTTGCTAAATATGATGTTAATCATAGAATTGCATCCCCTTATCACCCTTAGTCTAGTGGTCAAGTAGAATTGAGTAATAGAGAACTCAAATCAATTTTGCAAAAGACTGTTCACAGGTCCAGAAAGAATTGGTCCAAGAAACTTGATGATGCATTATGGGCCTATAGAACTGCATATAAAAATCCTATGGGTATGTCTCCGTATAAAATGGTCTATGGAAAAGCATGTCACTTACCTCTCGTACTAGAACACAAGGCTTATTGGGCTATTAAAGAACTTAATTATGATTTTAAACTTGCCGGTGAGAAGAGGTTATTTGATATTAGCTCACTCGATGAATGGAGAACCCAGGCATACGAAAAGGCCAAGTTGTTTAAAGAAAAAGTTAAAAGGTGGCATGATAAAAGAATACAAAAGCGTGAGTTTAATGTAGGTGATTATGTATTGCTATACAACTCTCGTTTATGATTTTTTGCAGGAAAACTTCTCTCTAAATGGGAGGGTCCTTACGTTATCGAGGAGGTCTACCGTTCCGGTGCCATAAAAATCAACAACTTCGAAGGCACAAATCCGAAGGTGGTGAACGGTCAAATAATCAAACACTATATCTCAGGTAATCCCATAAATGTTGAAACCAATGTTATTGCAATCGTAACCCCGGAGGAATACATAAAGGACACTTTCCGGAACGTTTCAGACTCCGAAAAAATAGGTATGTGGTACGGTAAGTAAACCGACTCCAAAACAATTTGTAAGGCAATATTTCTACGTTTTGGAATATTTAGAAAAATAAAAAAATAACCAGCAGCCCAGAAAGGACACGAGGGCCCCATGAGGGTGGAGGGTGCGCCCTACCCTACTGGGCGCGCCCCCTACCTCGTGGGCACCTCATGTGCTCTCCGGACTCCGTTTTCTTACAGGACACGCATTTTGGTTGGTAAAAATTCATTATATAATCTCCCGGGGTTTTTGACTCCCGTATCATGCAAAAATCTCCTGTCTTTGTTTCGAGCTGTTTTTCTGACAGATCTAGATTATCATGACGTCTCCAAGTGCTCCCAAGGACAAGTTCTTCGAGAAGGTCATCAACCCTTACCTTGCGGAGGTGCAACGACACCCTCAAACCATTGAGATGCGTGATGGGTTGCTACACATCCGTGATGCTGAGGGACCAAAGGGGAACGGAAGCATGGAGACGAGACTCGAAGCAATGGAGCAACAAGTTTTCAAGTGTCAGGGGATGGTGGAGCGTGGACTCAACTCCAACTACATGATGATCGTAGATTTCACCAACAAACACAAGCTGGATGCCGACGACATCGGGGAGACCATCCTCAAGCTTCACGAGAAAATCGAGCACCTCAAGCTCAGATCTATGACCTGCAAAACCAAAACTGTGAGTATGAATATAGATTCAAAAGGATGAGTTTGGCTACAGATTTGAGGATCCCGGAGACTCGGTTATCCTTCTCTGATGGTGAGCCTATGCCTTGGAAGAAGGACGACAAGCCTACGCCATCAACAAAATCACCACCGTCTCCTCCAACAAAGAAGAATTGAGTATCTGGTATGGGCACTCCACTTGGCAACTTCCAAGCTTGGGGGAGTGCCCCGGTATCGTATCACCATCACTTTTCTCTTTACCGTTTTTCTTAGTTCGATCCTTTTGGTAATATCTTGATCTAGTAGAATAAAAGTTCTTAGTATGATCTAGTTGTGAGTTTTGCTTTATTATCCTTCTATGTAATAGAGTCCGTGAGCTATATAATAAAGATTAGTGTTGAGTCAAGGGCTTGATTATTTTGCCATGATCTTAAGTGAATAAAGGAAAATAGAAAGAAATAAAAAGAAACAAAGAGATCATGTGACTCTTATGGAGAGTAATGAGCTCACATTGAAAGAGTATGATGAATAGAAGTTGTTGAGAGTTGACAAACATAGTTTTGGTCATCGTTGCAATTAATAGGAAGTAATAAAGAAAGAGAGGTCTTCACATGTATATATATATACATACTATCTTGGACATCTTTTATGATTGTGAGCACTCATTAAAATAGGACATGCTAAAGAGTTGACATTGGACAAGGAAGACAACATGATGGGTTATGTTTTCTTACATCTGAGATAAATTATATTGTCTTGGATCCTCCAACATGTTGAGCTTGCCTTTCCCCCTCATGCTAGCCAAATTCATTGCACCAAGTAGAGATACTACTTGTGCTTCCAAATACCCTTAAAGCAGTTTTGCCATGAGAGTCCACCATACCTACCTATGGATTGAGTAAGATCCGTCAAGTAAGTTTTCATCGGTGCAAGCATTAAAAATTTCTCTCTAAATATGTATTATTGATTGGTGTGGAAGAAATAAGCTTTATACGATCATGTGATATGGAAGTAATAAAAGCGACAGACTGCATAATAAAGGTCCATATCACAAGTGGCAATATAAAGTGACGTTCTTTCGCATTAGGATTTTGTGCATCCAACCATAAAAGAGCATGACAACCTCTGCTTCCCTCTGCGAAGGGCCTATCTTTTACTTTTATCTCCTATACTGCAAAAGAGCCAAGGTGATATTCACCCTTCCTTTTTACATTTTATCCTTTGGCAAGAACAATATGTTGGAAAGATCCTGGTATATATGGCTAGTTGGATGTGGGTTTTCATGAACTATTACTGTTGACATTACCCTTGAGGTAAAATGTTGGGAGGCAAAACTATAAGCCACTATCTTTCTCTGTGTCCGATTAAAACTCCATACCCATAAGTATTGCGTGAGTGTCAGCAATTGTGAAAGACTATATGATAGTTGAGTATGTGGACTTGCTGAAAAGCTCTTATACATTGACTCTTTCCTATGTTATGATAAATTGCAATTGCTTCAATGACTGAGATTATAGTTTGTTAGTTTTCAATGAAGTTTACGATCCATACTTGATATTGTGATTGAATTATTACTCTAGCATAAGATATCATATGACAAGAATTATATAAGTTGCTACTCTAAGAATGATCATGATGCCCTCATGTCCATATTTTATTTTTATCGACACCATCATCTCTAAACATGTGGACATATTTTCGATTTCGGCTTTTCGCTTGAGGACAAGCGAGGTCTAAGCTTGGGGGAGTTGATACGTCCATTTTGCACCATGCTTTTAAATCAATATTTATTGCATTAATGGTCGTTATTACACATTATGTCATAATACTTAGAGCACCACACCAACCCATCCGGCCGTCCAAACAAAACAGCTCGGGGGAACACCAACGATATCAACCAAGATACGGAGGGTAGAGCAAGACGCACAAGATCGATGTACAGATCACAAAGATATACCCCGACCGACGATGATGGTCGCCTATCCGGACACTACAGAGCTGACTGCGCCCGGTCCGAGCACCATAAACGGAGCCCGCTGGAGGTACTTCATAGTGTGGCCCAACATATAGGAGTCGCACACCCCCTCTGCTTCACGGACGAAGTAATGGAACACGAATTTCCAGACGGGTTTAAACCCATTAACATCGAATCATACGATGGGACAATAGACCTCACGGTATGGATCGAGGATTACCTCCTCCATATTCACATGGCTTGCGGAGATGACCTCCACGCCATTAAATACCTACCTCTCAAGCTTAAAGGGCTAGATCGGTACTGGCTAAACAGTTTGCCAGAAAATTCTATTGGCAACTGGGAGGATTTGGAAGACGCCTTTCGAGACAACTTCCAGGGAACATATGTCCGGCCATTATGCGCCGATGACTTAAGTCACATTGTCCAGGAGCCCAGCGAGTCAGCTAGGGATCTCTGGACCAGGTTCTTAGTCAAAAAGAACCAAATTGTCCACTGTCCGGACATAGAAGCCCTCACGGCCTTCAAACATAGCGTCCGGGATGAATGGCTCGCGTGTCACCTCGGCCAGGAAGGACCCAAATCCATGACAGCCCTCACCACTCTAATGAACCGCTTCTGCACGGGAGAAGACAACTGGCTCGCTCGTAAAAACAACGACGCCAGCGGCCCAGGCACTTCCGATATCCGAGATGGCAACGGCAAGCCACGACGAACCGAACATAACAACATACGCGACACAGCGGTGAATGCCGGATTTCACAATCCGAATCCCAGTCAACGGAAGAAGCCACTAAAGGCAAACCAAGATGGACCATCCACCCTTGACAGGATATTGGACCGACCTTGTCAGATTCACGGTCTCCCTCATAGGCCAGCTAATCATACCAACCGTAACTGTTGGGTCTTCAAGCAGGCAGGCAAGCTTAACGCTGATCACAAGGGGAGGAGGCCACCGGGTCACAAAGACGATGGATCGGCTCACCAGCAGAACACCAGGGGCCAGAGAAAGTTCCCCTCTGACATTCGACCACTCCCGGAACGCAAATAGCAGTTCGGCTTCTGCCACCCACCTACTGTACTGGCGAAATTCGCACCACGCGCACATCACTACACACTCAAGATACCTTGGGCATCGGCTAAATCACAATTCGGACAGCCCTACAAGAATTCCTGTAACGTTTTTATATGTTTTTCTCATTTTTTCTATATCATCTTTAAAGAACAGGCGACCAACTGGACAGCATCTCAGCGGACTCTATCGAAGTTCGGATCCACACACTCACCTAAGGGGTTACATCCGCTAAGGATCCCCCTCCCCGAGGATGGGCTACGCAGACGTGCGACAGGTGGTCCAAAATTACTTTTTGTAGACCGCACTCTTTATTCCGAGCCTGTACTATGCTCCTTTTCCTCTCATCCCGACCACAAGCATGTCAGATAGCCGGATCCGTGGTTTCTCTTTATATATATATATATATATATATATATAGACACACACACACAGAAATTTATCATTGGCACATCGCTCCATTCTCAGTAAGCCACACCCGAACCGATCTCCCATATCCTTTCAACAATAAAAGTACGACCGTGACGGCTGCTTTGCAGATGTACCTCAGCACACCCTGCCAGGGGCTCAGCATGGGAATGAATGAGTTGCCAGTAAAAGTCCGAACATCTCTATAGCATACTTCGGCGTCACAAGTTTGGCCTTATATGCATCAGCTCCGAATCATTGTCTTGGGTCAATAGTTGGGTTGCCCGGCTCCTGTGTTTGTTATCCTACGTTCCGCTCTATCGGCTAGGGTAGTAAAGGGAGAACTACTGTGATTGTGCCCTGGTCTAGACCGGATGAGCACCTCAGTAGAGAAAGCCGAAAACTGACAGTCATGATGCGGCCAGAGCTGGTCAACCACTTGATGACTTATTGGAATCTTTAGTGATTCTCCGTGTAATACGAGGGATCTTTTTCAGATCAGATATGTAAGGCACCACATGCCGCATACACACCAGGGGCTATGTCATAGCCCCACCATAAAACTCCTATGGTTAAGTGAAAGTGTTAACGCCTTATAGTCTGATTGCCTGGTTCGCCGCATTATCACCTCCTTCATGGACCAAGACGTTGGATAAAGAGTGATTAAATGCTTTTCCGAACACCCACGTGCTTCCTACGAGGGGGCTGAAGCCGACGACTTGAAAACTTTCATATTATATTAAAATGACCGCATAGGAGGAATTCAAGCTTTTCAAGCAAAACATAAATAGATTAACTATAAAGTTGTCTTTTACAATCATCATACAACTCACTTGAACATTATGTTCTTCGAACATTGACCCTCAATCGAGTGGGCGGCCTCCAGGACGTCTTCAAAATAATGCTCTAGTTTCGGACGGTCCTCACCATTGGGTGGACCCTTCGTTGCGACATCGATGGCCTTCATCTTCCCCCAGAATGTCTTGACTCGGGCAAGGGCCATCCGTGTGCCCTCACTGCACACCGATCGCTTCATAGCATCGATTCACGGCACTGCATCAACAAGCTTCTGCACCAAACTGAAATAGCTATTCGGCACAGGCTCGGTCGGCCATAGCCGGACTATGACATCCTTCATGGCAACGCCAGATACCCTATGAAGTTCGGCCCATTGGGACATCTGTTCATTAAGCTGCAGCGGGCGTTTCGACACACCAAACTATGACCAAAAAAGCTTCTCCGTTGCATATCCAGCTTGCGCTTGGTAATACCGCGCCGCATCGGAAGAACTCTTCGGCAAGTCAAAATACTCGTTCGGAGAACTCCACACTTGGTTCAGCTAAACATAGTCCGGGTCACCAAACTTAGTCTGCAGCAGAAAAGGCTTTCCAGCCAATATCTCTTTCACCTGCCGAACCTCCTCATGAAGTGCTCTGGATTCTGATCACGCTTCTCTTGCCTCCTGTTGGGCCTTGTCCAGTTCAGCCGTCAAGGCTTTATTCTCCTTCTCAAGAAATTCGCAGTGGCCAGTAGCATCCTCCAAAGCAAGCGTCATCATGGATATCTTCTCCTCGCCCTGGCATTGTGCAACTTGTTCGGCCTTCAGTTCAACCGATGCTCCTTCAGCAGCAACATCACTAAGCTGGCCCCACTCCTTGGCCCGGATTAGCTCCGACCAAAGAGCCTCCACAGTGGCAGCACCATCTACATTTTATGCACATCTCATATAAAGCTCTTTTCCGCATAAAGCACACTGATGTGAAGAATTCTCGGAATACATACCTTGCGAGTTGTCAAGACGCCTGTTGGTCAACATAACGTCATCCTCCGCAATATCCAGCTTTCGTTGTAGTTCGGCCACTTCCGCATTTCGGGCAGCCAGAGAAGGGGAAGCAACTTGTATTTCAAATTAAACTGAGGTTAATACCTGAGCATATGATGTCTACTACACAACCTTCTTCTTGTAGACGTTGTTGGGCCTCCAAGTGCAAAGGTTTGTAGGACAGTAGCAAATTTCCCTCAAGTGGATGACCTAAGGTTTATCAATCCGTGGGAGGCGTAGGATGAAGATGGTCTCTCTCAAGCAACCCTACAACCAAATAACAAAGAGTCTCTTGTGTCCCCAACACACCCAATACAATGGTAAATTGTATAGGCGCACTAGTTCGGCGAAGAGATGGTGATACAAGTGGTATATGGATAGTAGATAAAGGTATTTGTAATCTGAAATTATAAAAACAGCAAGGTAACTAATGATAAAAGTGAGCGTAAATAGTATTGCAATGATAGGAAATAAGGCCTAGGGTTCATACTTTCACTAGTGCAAGTCCCCTCAACAATACTAACGTAATTGGATCACATAACTATCCCTCAACATGCAACAAAGAGTCACTCCAAAGTCACTAATAGCAGAGAACGAACGAAGAGATTATGGTAGGGTACGAAGCCACCTCAAAGTTATTCTTTCCAATCAATCCGTTGGGCTATTCCAATAAGTGTCACAAACAGCCCTAGAGTTCGTACTAGAATAACACCTTAAGACACAAATCAACCAAAACCCTAATGTCACCTAGATACTCCAATGTCACCTCAAGTATCCGTGGGTATGATTATACGATATGCATCACACAATCTAAGATTCATCTATTCAACCAACACATAGAACCTCAAAGAGTGCCCCAAAGTTCTACCGGAGAATCACGACGAAAACGTGTGCCAACCCCTATGCATAGGTTCATGGGCGGAACCCACAAGTTGATCACCAAGACATACATCAAGTGAATCACGTGATATCCCGTTGTCACCATAGATATCCACGGCAAGACATACATCAAGTGTTCTCAAATCTTTAAAGACTCAATCCGATAAGATAACTTCAAAGGGGAAACTCAATTCATTACAAGAGAGTAGAGGGGGGAAGAAACATCATAGGATCCAAATATAATAGCAAAGCTCGCGATACATCAAGATCGTACCATCTCAAGAACACGAGAGAGAGAGAGAGAGAGAGATCAAACACATAGCTACTGGTACATACCCTCAGCCCCGAGGGAGAACTACTCCCTCCTCGTCATGGAGAGCACCGGGATGATGAAGATGGCCACCGGAGAAGGATTGCCCCCTTCGACAGGGTAACGGAACGGGTCTAGATTGGTTTTTGGTGGCTACCGAGGCTTCTGGCGGCGGAACTCCCGATCTAATCTCCGTTTTGGAAGTTTTAGGATACGTGGGTATATATGGGTGAGAGGAGTACGTCGGTGGACTGAAGGGGGGGCCATGAGGCAGGGGGGCGCGCCCCAGGGGGTGGGCGCGCCCCCTACCCTCGTGAGCTCCTCCTTCATCTTCTGACATAGGGTCCAAGTCTATCCGGTAGGTTTCCTTCCAAAAATAACTTCTCCAGTTGATTTCATTCCGTTTCGACTCCGTTTGATATTCCTTTTCTTCGAAACACTGAAATAGGCATAAAACAGCAAATCTGGGCTGGGCCTCCGGTTAATAGGTTAGTCCCAAAAATAATATAGAAGTGGAAAATAAAGCCCAATATTACCCAAAACAGTAGATAATATAGCATGGAGCAATCAAAAATTATAGATACGTTGGAGACGTATCAAGCATCCCCAAGCTTAATTCTTGCTCGTCCTCGAGTAGGTAAATGATAAAAAGATAATTTTTGATGTGGAATGCTAGTTGGCATAATTTCAATGTAATTCTTCTTACTTGTGATATGAATATTCAGATCCGAAAGATTCAAGACAAAAGTTCGTATTGACATAAAAATGATAATACTTCAAGCATACTAACTAAGCAATCATGTCTTCTCAAAATAACATGGCCAAAGAAAGTTATCCCTACAAAATCATATAGTCTGGCTATGCTCCATCTTCACCACACAAAATATTTAAATCATGCACAACTCCGATGACAAGCCAAGCAATTGTTTCATACTTTTGATGTTCTCAAACTTTTTCAATCTTCACGCAATACATGAGCGTGAGCCATGGACATAGCACTATTGGTGGAATAGAATGGTGGTTCTGGAGAGGACAAAAAGGGAGAAGATAGTCTCACATCGACTAGGCGTATCAACGGGCTATGGAGATGCCCATCAATAGATATCAATGTGAGTGAGTAGGGATTGCCATGCAACGGATGCACTAGAGCTATAAGTATATGAAAGCTCAACAAAAGAAACTAGTGGGTGTGCATCCAACTCGCTTGCTCACGAAGACCTAGGGCATTTTTAGGAAGCCCATCATTGGAATATACAAGCCAAGTTCTATAATGAAAGATTCCCACTAGTATATCAAAGTGACAACATAGGAGACTCTCTATCATGAAGATCATGGTGCTATTTTGAAGCACAAGTGTGGTAAAAGGGTAGTAGCATTGTCCCTTCTCTCTTTTTCTCTCATTTTTTTATTTATTTTATTTTTTTATTTGGGCCTTTCTCTTTTTTATGGCCTCCTTTTTTTCTCTTTTTTTATTTGGGCTTCTTTGGCCTCTTTTATTTATTTATTTTCATCCGGAGTCTCATCCCGACTTGTGGGGGAATCATGGTCTCCATCATCCCTTCCTCACTGGGACAATGCTCTAATAATGATGATCATCACACTTCTTTTTTACTTACAACTCAAGAATTACAACTCAATACTTAGAACAAGATATGACTCTATATGAATGCCTCCGGCGGTGTACCGGGATGTGCAATGACTCATGAGTGACATGTATGAAAGAATTATGAATGGTGGCTTTGCCACAAATACGATGTCAACTACATGATCATGCTAAGAAATATGACAATGATGGAGTGTGTCATAAATGGAACCGTGGAAAGTTGCATGGCAATATATCTCGGAATGGCTATGGAAATGCCATAATAGGTAGGTATGGTGGCTGTTTTGAGGAAGGTATATGGTGGGTTTATGGTACCGGCGAAAGGTGTGCGGTACTAGCGAGGCTAGCAAAGGTGGAAGGGTGAGAGTGCGTATAATCCATGGACTTAACATTAGTCATAAAGAACTCATATACTTATTGCAAAAATCTACAAGTTATCAAAGCAAAGTATTACGTGCATGCTCCTAGGGGGATAGATTGGTAGGAAAAGACCATCGCTCATCCCCGACCGCCACTCATAAGGAGGACAATCAATAAATAAATCATGCTCCGACTACGTCACATAACGGTTCACCATACGTGCATGCTACGGGAATCACAAACTTCAACACAAGTATTTCTCAAATTCACAACTACTCAACTAGCATGACTCTAATATCACCATCTCCATACCTCAAAAAAATCATCAAGCATCAAACTTCTCTTAGTATTCAATACTCTATATGGAAGTTTTTACTATTATTGGATGCCTAGCATATTAGGATTATTTAAGCAAATTACCATGCTATTTAAAACTCTCAAAATGATATCAGTGAAGCATGAGAGTTCATCTATTTCTTGCCACCATGCTCTAAAAGATATAAGTGAAGTACTAGAGAAAACGACAAACTACTCCGAAAGATATAAGTGAAGATCAATGAGTAGTTGAATAATTATGCAGCTATGTGAAGACTCTCTAACATTAAATAATTTCATATCTTGGTATTTTATTCAAACAGCAAGCAAAGCAAAATAAAATGACATTCTAAGAACGGCAAACATCATGTGAAGAAGCAAAAACTTAGGATCAACCGAAGCTAACCGATAATTGTTGAAGAAGAAAGGTGGGATGCCAACCGGGGCATCCCCAAGCTTGAGCTTTTGTGTCTCCTTAATTCCTCTCATATCACGGTCTCCCTAAATCTCAAAAGCTTCATCCACACAAAACTCAACAAGGACTTGTGAGATAAGTTAGTATAAACCATTGCCAAAACCTTATCATACTCTACTGTAGCAAATCACTAAAATTATTATTCAACATTGCATACTAAATGCCTCTGCATATTTAATAGTCCTATCCTATAATAGAATCATTAAAGAAGCAAACATATGCAAACAATGCAAACATAACAGCAATCTGCCTAAACAGGATAGTCTGTAAAGAATGCAGCAACATCCATAATTCCCTAGCTCCATAAATTATGAAAGAAAATTCCCAGTGTAGTAAATTTATCATAGCTTAATATGCAAAAGGTTTCAACATTTTATCACATTCTGACTTTTCTAGGGAATTATTGCAACAGCGGTAAACTTTCTGTTTTCAAACAGCAACATGTGGACTTGTAACATAGGCATAGTAAGGGCTATCAATGCCACTTTTATTGAAATAAAAGATGCAAAACATTGTTCTAAATAACAACAAGCAAATCCTAACAAAATAAATTGACGCTCCAAGTGAGGGAGTCCTGGATTAGGGGGTGCCCGGATAGCCGGACTATAACCTTTGGCCGGACTGTTGGACTATGAAGATACAAGATTGAAGACTTCGTCCCGTGTCGGATGGGACTTTCCTTGGCGTGGAAGGCAAGCTTGGCAATATGGATATGTAGATCTCCTCCCATTGTAACCGACTTTGTGTAACCCTAGCCCTCTCCGGTGTCTATATAAACCGGAGGGTTTTAGTCCATAGGACGAACATACAATCATACCATAGGCTAGCTTCTAGGGTTTAGCCTCTCTGATCTCGTGGTAGATCTACTCTTGTACTACCCATATCATCAATATTAATCAAGCAGGACGTAGGGTTTTACCTCCATCAAGAGGGCCCGAACCTGGGTAAAACATCGTGTCCCCTGCCTTCTATTACCATCCGGCCTAGACGCACAGTTCGGGACCCCCTACCCGAGATCCGCCGGTTTTGACACCGACATTGGTGCTTTCATTGAGAGTTCCGTTGTGCCGTCGCCATCAGGAAGGATGCCTCATCCCGTCTTTAAAGACGGCGCCGTTAAGGGAGCTTTGGCTGTCGACCAAACTCTCCAGATAGGTGGTCTTCTTATGACCGCCTGTTCGGCCCCTGCGCCGACGATGACTTCTCGGGTCATCGAAAGCAACCTTCACGCCAACTCGGAACTCGCCGAGCAGTTAGATCCAATGGAGCTCTCTTCCCTAAATGAGCTCTTGGATCGCATCGCCGCCCTGGGAGTCGCTACAGACTACGACCAGATAGGGCTTAAACCCGATCTGAGAGAGATCAACTCTCCCCAGGTCACCCATCACGTTGCAGTGGCGGAGGAACAATGCGGCGACCCCTCATCTATCTTAAGGACTAGCTATGTCCGGATTCCCGATCCCTCCAAGCTAGATATCCGCGGAGGGGAGGACGTCACTCAAGAACTGAACCTACAGTCAGGCAGCAGGCCAGATTCATTGGAAAGTATCCAAGAATCCAAACTTCCGAGTTCAGAAACTCCTTGGCCCTTGAGTCTCAGATTGGGTGAGGTTTCAGTTTCAATTCCACCCACCCACCCAAACATAAGCGATCTATCCCAAATTAGGCAAGAGCCTGAAGAAACAGTACACCATTACTGGGCCAGATTCCTCCTAGTCATTAACAGGATAAAGGACTGCCGAGAGGAAGACGCAATTTCATTCTTCTGCAATACGGACAAGGGACTCCTCAACGCCATAAGTCGCCGCGAAATTACATGCTTTGTCGACTTGGCGTCCATAGTACGAAAGTACTGTGCGATGGAAAAGCCTGGAAAACCGAAATAAATTTTTGGGATAATCCGGCACTAAATACAAACCCAGTCCGAAATAAAAGGGTGCATTATCGCCAGACACCCAACACCAAAAGGCAAAAACCCTCTACAGGGCATGGAACCGTACTGGAGGGATGGCACAATGGACCCTGTAAAATTCACAGTGCAGAGGGCGCCATGCCAACTCATAGCCTTAGAGCATGTTGGATACTCCGGCAGGTGGCCAAAAGTGGCGAAGATCTTCCAACCCCAGAAGCCACAGAGCACTAGCCCAGGGATACCAGTACGGTATTAACAGTCTTTGAGACTTTCGCGTCAAATAATATGCGAAAACGAACACTCCGCAGCCTTGCCGAAGTCTACCACGTGGCAACAATAAACCCATGGAGTGACACAGCTATTACTTTTAATGCCAGTGACGAACCTAAATTCCGA
Organism: Triticum aestivum; assembly: GCF_018294505.1. Taxonomy (NCBI): domain Eukaryota; kingdom Viridiplantae; phylum Streptophyta; class Magnoliopsida; order Poales; family Poaceae; genus Triticum; species Triticum aestivum. The sequence goes on along the minus strand of NC_057800.1, from coordinate 637,759,767 downwards.
GCAGCCCGAGCACCAGCCGCATTGGTCCTCAGTCCAATAGTGGACGACTTTCGACTCACCAAGGTACTCATGGACGGTGGCAGCGGATTGAACCTCATTTATGAGGAAACCCTTCGAAAAATGGAAATAGACTGGAACCAGATCGAGCGAAGCGGCACAACATTTAGAGGAATAATCCCCAGCTGGGAAGCGTGTTGTACAGGAAAAATCACACTAGATGTGGTGTTCGGCACGCCGGATAATTACAGGTCCGAAGAGGTCACGTTCCAAGTGGCCCTGTTCAGTAGCGGATACCACGCTTTATTAGGGCGGGAGGCGTTTACAATCTTCCAAGCCATATCCCATTACGGGTACATGAAGCTTAAAATGCCCGGGCCCAACGGAATCATCACTCTTGCTAGTGATCTGGACATAGCACTCCGCGCCAAAATAAGACAGCCGCACTGGCCCTCGAGGCACTATCCAAAGCCCTAGCGGCCGAGGAACTGACTGCACTGCGCTCCACGGTAAACAGGGACGACGTGATACTCGAAAAAGATCCAAGTCCACCTCCTTTAAACCGGCGGACGAAATAGTCAAAGTCCAAGTCCATCCAATGGACCCGACAAAAACAGCTTCCATCGGGGTACAATTAAACCCTGATGTCAACGCCGCACTATGAGAGTTTCTACGCGAGAACTGGGACATTTTTGCCTGGCACCCTTCAGACATGCCAGGAATCCCACGCAGGCTGGCCGAGCACAGCCTAAATATCCTAAAAGGATTCAAGCCAGTCAAGCAGGCTCTTCGGCGTTTCTCCAAACCTAAGAGACAAGCCATGGGAGAAGAACTAGCCAAGCTATTGGAGGCCGGATTCATCAGAGACATAAAACATCCGGACTGGCTAGCAAACCTGGTGATGGTACCAAAGAAGGACAAATCCTGGCGCTTGTGCGTTGATTTTAAGGACCTCAACAAGGCCTGCCCAAAGGATCCCTTCCCCCTCCCCCGCGTCGATCAAATCATCGACGCTACCGCAGGACACGATTCATTGTGTTTCCTCGACGCATACTCCAGCTACCATCAAATTAAGATGGCAGAGCCAGACCAAGCCGCAATGGCATTCATCACACCGTACGGCCCATTCTACTTCAACACAATGCCCTTTGGGCTCAAAAACGCCGGCGCAACATATGAGCGCATGATTCAGACATGTCTGGCAAACCAGATCGGCAAAACAGTGGATGCAAACGTAGATGACGTGGTCGTCAAAACCAAGCATGTCGAATCTCTAGTAGACGACTTGAGGCTCACATTCGATAACCTCCGAACATACGACATCAAGCTCAACCCGGAAAAATGCGTTTTCGGCGTACCAGCCGGAAAGCTCTTGGGCTTCATTGTATCCGGTAGAGGAATTGAAGCAAATCCAGCCAAGATCCGAGCTCTGTCACAACTGGACATCCCAAAGGACCTCAAACAAATACAAAAATTGACCGGATGTGTGGCGGCTCTAAGCCGCTTTATCTCCCGCTTGGGAGAAAAGGCATTACCCCTTTATCGCCTCCTCCAGCGCATCGAACACTTCGAGGGGATGGATGCCGCCATGGCCGGACTCGACAAAATAAAAGCCATATTGGCAACAAACCCAGTCCTGGCCGCGCCAAACATTGGCGAACCAATGATATTATACATTGCGGCAACTCATCAAGTCGTAAGTGCAGTGCTCGTTGTCGAATGAGAAACGGATGGACACAAATTCCCCCGGTTTATTATGTGTCCACTATCCTTACTCCATGCAAGTCACGGTACCCGCATTATCAAAAGATAGTGTACGTGGTATTTATGGCGTCCTGGAAGCTGCGACACTACTTTCAAGAGTGTTCGATAATGGTAGCCTCGGAAGTACCACTTAATGATATTATAAACAACCGCGATGCAACGGACCGGATTGCCAAATGGGCCATTGAACTCCTCCCGTTCGACATAACCTACAAGCCACGGCGAGCTATTAAGTCGCAAGTTTTGGCCGACTTCGTCGCCGAATGGACGGAAGCCGAACTCCCTAAAGAGTACGACACATATTCTAACTGGATCATGCACTTCGACGGCTCCAAAATGTTGGCTGGTCTGGGGGCTGGCGTCGTTTGACGTCCCCAACAGGAGATACAGTTCAATACGTACTCCAGATAATGTATACGGACTCCAACAACGCAGTCGAATATGAAGCCCTTCTACATGGTCTCCGGATGGCAGTATCCATGGGCATTCAATGCCTAGAGGTGCGCGGGGACTCGAACCTCGCGATATCCCAAATAAATGGAGACTTTGATGCCAAGGATCTGAAAATGGCAGCTTATCGCAATGCCGTCCTAAAAATGTCAGCTCGGTTCGAGGGGCTCGAATTTCATCATATAGCCCGGGAAAACAATCAGGCAGCAGACGTCCTGGCACACATCGGCGCAAAATGCGATGCCGTCCCTCCCAACATCTTCTTGGAAAGGTTGTTCAAGCCATCCGTAGTATGGGAAGGGGAACCCGGAAATAACAAACCGGACCCAACCGCACTGCCCGACACCGAACATTCTAACATAATTGGAGGCTCTGCCAACAAAATATCACCTTCAGCCCACGTAATAATGGCAGTCATAGCCCCATGGACAGAACCATTCCTAGCCTACCTAACTAAGCAGGAACTTCCCGTGGACCAAAACGAGGCACGCTGCATAGTGCGGCGATCTAAAGCCTATAAAGTCCATGAGGGAGAGCTTTATAAGAAAAGCACCACCGGAGTCCTTCAAAGGTGTATCTCCAAAGAGGAAGGGCGGAATGTTCTGGCTGAAATTCATGCCGGACTCGGCGGTCACCACGCGGCGGCCCGGGACCTTGTAAGCAAGGCCTTCCGTACAGGCTTCTATTGGCCGACGGCCCGGGCAGACGCTCAGGACTTAGTCCAACGATGCGTTGGTTGCCAGCTTTTTGCTAACCAAAGCCATATGCCACCCACCGCCCTCCAAACCATCCCCATCACCTGGCCCTTCGCGGTCTGGGGGCTTGACATGGTTGGACCCCTTAAAGGAGGAACCCACAAGCAAATATACTTACTGGTCATGGTGGATAAGTTCACCAAATGGATAGAAGCCAAGCCTGTTAAGACGGTCGAATCCAGACCGGTGATAGACTTCATATCCAAGGTCGTACACCGTTACGGCGTCCCCCACAACATCATCACTGATAACGGCATGAACTTTACGGCCGATGAGGTAAAACTCTGGTGCAAAAACATGGGCATCAAGCTTGATTATGCTTCAGTCTATCACCCACAAATTAACGGTCCGGTCGAGCGAGCAAATGGTCTTATCATGAGCGGCATCAAACCCAGACTAGTGCGGTCCCTCAAGGAATCTAACACACATTGGGTAGAGGAGCTTGACTCCGTACTCTGGGGGCTGTGGACTACGCCGAATCACACTACCGGATACACACCATTCTTTATGGTATACGGCGCAGAGGCGGTTCTGCCCTGCGATGTCATTCATGACTCACCTTGAGTGCGCATGTACGAAGAAAGAGAAGCCGAGCTCGATCGGCAGGACAGTTTGGATGCCTTGGAGGAGGAGCGTGACGTGGCAAAAGCCCGTTCCGCATTCTATCAACAGCAGGCTCGAAGATACCAAAGCAGAGAAGTACGGGCCAAAACTTACAATGTTGGCGAGTTAGTTCTACGCCTGCCGGATAAGAAAAAGGACAAACTCAAGCCCACATGGGAAGGTCCCTTCATCATTGACCAAGTCCTGACTGGTGGAGCGTACCGTCTGCGGGATGCATCGGATAATCGACTCGAGCCGAACCCATGGAACGCAGCCCGACTCCGAAGATTCTACGCCTAACGCCGGACTCTGTGTTCGTCTCCTTCCTCAGTCCATTTTTTATACACTATCTGTCTTACATTTTTCTCCTTCTCCTTTTCTTTTCTCTCACAGCCTTTAGGGGCCCATTCGTGCCTTGTTTGCATGCAACTGGTGCGCTATCCGCGCTCATTATACCTGGGGGCTTCTTTAACAGAAGCTTATTCATACGGGCTTTATGCCCAACACATGTGTTATCCTTCCGCATGTACCCTTTATTCACCATTATATGCATCGATATGACTTAAGTTTTGGCCAAGCTTGGTTGCCTGGCTCTTGTATTTATGCCCTACGTTCCCGTTAATTCAGCTAGGGCATAAGGGGAGCACCTCTGCGATTGTTACTGCCGGGTCAGCCGGATGTGTACCTCAGACTGGGTGAAGCCGAAAGCTAGCGTTCTTAAGGGAATATTTGGTCGGTGCACTAAAGATGATTTTTTATTTACTTATGCGCCCCCAGATATTTTTCTGCGTCTCTTCTCGCAGTCCGGACATGCACTTTAGGGCATGCCTCCCAGGGAAAGGAACCCCTAACGGAACTATTCTCCCTGGAAGATGTTTCTTACTAACCATGTAATATAACATAACTAGTTGGGCACTTGTCTGTTCAAGCACTAATGACCCCTACGCCTGGTCTCCACGCATGCCCCGGTTCTTACATAACCGAGGGGGTATTCGGATACACTCCGGACGGTCAGGTCCCGAGGTGGAAGTGAAAAGGCCCGCCACAACAAACGATCTACAATCCGGCTAGAAGGCATTATACATGTCAATTACATAGTCAATTTGACTGGCTGAATTCCTCTTCAATACCATCCAATAGGCTGTCTAGTCTACAGTCCTGTTGGGAATACTTTGCGGCCAATTCTACATGGCCGTACACTAAGCTCACAGGGATCTCCTTCCCATCAGGCCCCACAGGTCAGACCTCGGCCATGTGGTTTGGGTCAGCCTTCGTGTACCGCGTCTTCACCCTGGCCCAGGCTTCCCTGGCGCCCTGACGGCAGGCCGATCTCTTCCATAATCGGAAGCGCCGCCGTGCTCCCTTACGCTTCTCTGCAAGCTCTCCAAGGCCTTCGGGCATGGAGACGGATGGTCACAAGGCCTGGGCGACGCCTTGCATCACCTGCCAAACTCGTTCGTGCAGTTGCGAGAGCTAGGGAAGAAGGTCACCCGTAGAATCGGGCATTTCCTCTGTAGGACGACCTGTTAGCATACCTACATACATAACTCTGTTAGCCAACTTCCTCGCCGAACTCTTCTTCAAAGTTCGTTCAAGCACTTACTAAATATGCCGCGTCGAAGCCGCCGATTCTCCTTAACGGAGTCCGACAGTTGGGCACGAACATCCTTTAGTTCCACGCCCAGCTTGGTGTTGGCATCTAGGAGATCATTCTTCTCCTGCCTCACCCTCGTAAGCATGCTCTCACCGGCCTTCAGCTGGCGTAGGAGCTGTTGCTTATCCGAATTTACTCCAGCGTCATCTGCAATTTTATCGTCAGATCTGCATATACGCTGCACTCTATATGATACTTATCATTCGAAGGATATATTACCAGAGGGGGTCTCTTTGGGCTCCCCTGCTGCGGCCAGTACGACCTGAAGTTGGGCTTTGCACTCTTCCAGCTCCTGGGACAGTTGGGTATTCTTTTATGTAAGAATCTGCATAACAAATGATTCTTAAATCAGTTATTCTAACTGTTTCAAGTCTCAGGGGCTACTGATATATATAACCACCAAAATTTCTCACCCGTATGTCTTTTACATACTGCTCCGTGGCTCTGGCTAGACCATTTTGAGCGGCACAGAGGTACGCATCTCCCGAATTGAAGGCATCCAATGCCTCTTGGGAGAAACAAGTGTCACGAAGAACAGTCCGGCGACGCCTGTGGTTCATGGCACTTTCCACCTCGGAACTGGTGGCGGATAGTTTATCCGCATCCTCCGTCGGAGGAGCGCCCGACGCACGCCTCCGAATCCGGCCTTGGAGCCTGGCTGGTGGAGGCGTGATTAGTAGCCTCTCCGGGTATAGTCCGGCGAGCGCTCTTTTTCCTAAAAAGAAGGCATGGGCGTTAATATGCCTCTGAGAATAATGTCTTGGAACAAAGACGGCGCGCTGTACCACTGTGCCGGTGTCTCAATCTGGACTGCGAGTCTTTTTAGCCTGCCTGGCCTCGCGGCCCCTTGTTGGCTAGTCGCTGCAGGCTCGGCCTTCCGCCTCGAGGACCTCCCTGCAAAACACAGTTGTTATACGGTAATCAAAAACACTCAAGGACGGATCCTTTTTCAAAGTGCTGGGACTTCGGTCTCAGTTACCTGTGAGGCTGGAAGTAGCCCAGGGTAATCGGCCGTAATGGCCACCAGAGCGTTGTCATTGCTCAATTGGTAAAATACCCCATTGATCAGCTCCACAGATATGTCTGGATCCTCCTGGGAGGCCGGGTCAAGGGACCATTCCGGGTCCTCGGGTTGGGGAGGGGGGTTGTTTATCTCCCTTACAGCCTGGCGCAGCTGCTGCGTTGAAATCGCTAGACTGAATACTTAACTATGGGAATATGAAAAGGATGGGCGAGAAAAAGTTTCTGCTTACCCAGCTCGGAGGATTGTACATAGAAAATCCTCCCTACGGGTTGACGCAGAGGAATTCCTCCTCTTATCCCTTGTACAAAGTGGATAAGATCTTCATTAGATCAGCAACCGATCCCGGCCCTTTACGGCCATTGCGGGTGGCGTCATCCTCCCCGTTGAAATCCCACATGGGGTGGCCTCTATACTGAAGCGGCTACACCCCCCGCATAATACATGTGGCCATGACCTCGATCATGGTCAATCCGGATCGAGCTAACAAACTTATCCGGCTCATCAGGTAAAGAACGTCCCTGTCATCTTCCTCCAGGGAGCTCCATGGACGCCAGCTCCGGCGCTTCTTCAAAGGAGCGTTGTCGAACTCAGGAAGGCCGATTCGAATAGGATCCGGGAGAGGGACGTCTTCTATATAAAACCATTCTGAAGGCCAGTCTTCGGACGTCTTCTTTGGGGTTCCGGATAGATATCCGGTCCCGGTGATATGCCACACTTCGGCTCCGCCCACCTGATATGTTGACCCCTTCTGAGAACGGGGCACAGGGCAGAACAACTTTTTCCACAGCACAAAATGAGCCTCACAGCCCAAAAACAGCTCGCAAAGGGCTACGAATCCCGCGATATGCAATATGGAGGCAGGCGTAAGGTTGTGCAACTGGAGGCCGTAGAACTCCAGGAGCCCCCGGAGAAACGGACGAATTGGAAATCCGAGCCCTCTTACCAAATGAGGGACAAGGCATACCCGCTCTCCCTTGGAGGGATTGGGAAAGCTCTCCGCTTGCTCTCCGCCATTATAGGTAGCGAGCCCAGCTCAAACCGGGACCATGTATGCTGGGGGGAGAAATCCTTTGGTCTGAAGCACCACCAATTTGCTGTGCGGGACGGAACATCTCTCCCAATCTCCAGGCTTGGGGCTAGGGGAGCGAGAGGAGGAGCTGCGTCGACCGGCCATGATGGAATGGATCTCTGTCGGATGCGCTCCGATGAAGGCTCGCCAAGGGAGGATGGTGTGACTTGGATATGAATCCTCGTCTTTTTAATAGGCAGCTCATTCACACAGCTAGGGGGTAAATGTAAAAACACCCTGGCTTTTCACATTCGCTCGACACGTGGAAAGTGGCCATTATTGGGCATAGAATCCAAGGAGCACAACATTCACAAGAAGCCGGATACTATTTCAAATAGGTACACGGATTTTTGGAGAGGAAGCCGCCTTGCAATGCCGAAGACAATCTGCATGCCAGACTCATCGTCATTGAAGCCTGGTTCGGGGGCTACTGAGGGAGTCCTGGATTAGGGGGTGTCCAGATAGCCGGACTATAACCTTTGGCCGGACTGTTGGACTATGAAGATACAAGATTGAAGACTTCGTCCTGTGTCCGGATGGGACTTTCCTTGGCGTGGAAGGCAAGCTTGGCAATATGGATATGTAGATCTCCTCCCATTGTAACCGACTTTGTGTAACCCTAGCCCTCTCCGGTGTCTATATAAACCGGAGGGTTTTAGTCCATAGGACGAACATACAATCATACCATAGGCTAGCTTCTAGGGTTTAGCCTCTCTGATCCAGTGGTAGATCTACTCTTGTACTACCCATATCATCAGTATTAATCAAGCAGGACGTAGGGTTTTACCTCCATCAAGAGGGCCCGAACCTGGGTAAAACATCATGTCCCCTGCCTCCTGTTACCATCTGGCCTAGATGCACAGTTCGGGACCCCCTACCCGAGATCCGCCGGTTTTGACACCGACACCAAGTAAAACACATATCATGTGGCGAATAAAAATATAACTCCAAGTAAAGTTACCGATGAACAGAGACGAAGGAGGGGATGCCTTCCGGGGCATCCCCAAGCTTAGGCTCTTGGTTGTCCTTGAATATTACCTTGGGGTGCCTTGGGCACCACCAATCTTAGGCTCTTGCCACTCCTTATTCCATAGTCCATCGAATCCTTACCCAAAACTTGAAAACTTCACAACACAAAACTTAACAGAAAACTCGTAAGCTCCGTTAGTATAAGAAAACAAAAGACCACTTCAAGGTACTGTAATGAACTCATTCTTTATTTATATTGGTGTTAAACCTACTGTATTCCAACTTCTCTATGGTTTATAAACTATTTTACTAGCCATAGATTCATCAAAATAAGCAAACAACACATCGAAAACAGAATCTGTCAAAAACAGAATAGTCTGTAGTAATCTGGATCAAACGTATACTTATGTAACTCATAAAATTCTGAAATAAATTGATGGACCTGAGGAATTTATCTATTAATCATCTGCAAAAAGAATTAACTAAATAGAACTCTCGAAATAAAAATGGCAGCAATTCTCGTGGGCGCTAAAGTTTCTGTTTTTGACAGCATGATCAACAAGACTTTCCCCAAGTCTTCCCAAAGGTCTACTTGGCACAAACACTAATTAAACACATAAAACCACATCTAAACAGAGGATAGATGAATTATTTATTACTAAACAGGAACAAAAATAAAATTGGGTTGCCTCCCAACAAGCGCTATCGTTTAACGCCCCTAGCTAGGCATGATGATTTCAATGATGCTCACATAAAGGATAAGAATTGAAACATAAAGAGAGCATCATGAAGAATATGACTAGCACATTTAAGTCTACCCCTCTTCCTATGCATAGGGATTTTGTGAGCAAACAATTTATGGGAACAATAATCAACTAGCATAGGAGAGCAAAACAAGCATAACTTCAAAATTTTAAGCACATAGAGAGGAAACTTGGTATTATTGCAATTTCTACAAGCATATGTTCCTCCCTCATAATAATTTTCAGTAGCATCATAAATGAATTCAACAATATAACCAGCACCTAAAGCATTCTTTTCATGATCTACAAGCATAGAAATTTTACTACTCTCCACACAAGCAAAATTCTTCTCATGAATAATAGTGGGAGCAAACTCAACAAAATAACTATCATGTGATTTGAAATTAAGATCAAGATGACAAGTTTCATGGTTATTATTATTCTTTAAAGCATACGTGTCACCACAATAATCATCATAAATAGGAGGCATGCTTTCATCATAATAAATTTGCTCATCAAAACTTGGGGGACAAAAAATATCATCTTCATCAAACATAGCTTCCCCAAGCTTGTGGCTTTGCATATCATTAGCATCATAGATATTCAAGGAATTGATACTAAGAACATTTCAATCATGCCCATCATTCAAATATTTAGTGCCAAACATTTTATAGACTAGACGATGCCCCGCACGTTGTTGTGGGAATATTTTGCAATATATTTCTAAGATATTAATAATTTTATGGAAATAAGAATATTTGGAGAAATAATATGTGAGCTAAAACTAAAAATACATATTGTTATTTGTGTTTGATTATTGTATTTTTGTAAAATATTTATTAAATATATCATGCATGTTTGCATGTTGAAGTTTATCTTTTCCTATGACTCATTGAATGTTGAAGTGGGTCTTTTCTAATGCATGTTGCTTGATGAGGTGTCATGCTTGCATGCTGAGAGAAATAGGTTAATGGGGGCTAGCTATATAGATATAGAAGATTTCTTCTTCTAGCACTTGAGCACAATTATCCTTTCCATGATACTCACAGAAGATATTAAAAAGGTGAAGCGTATGAGACAAACTAAATTCCATTTTTTTATAGTTTTCTTTTATAAACAAAAATAGTGATAAAACAAGAAACTAAAAGACTTGATTGCAAGATCTAAAGATATACCTTCAAGCACTCACCTCCCCGGCAACGGCGCCAGAAAAGAGCTTGATGTCTACTACACAACCTTCTTCTTGTAGACGTTGTCGGGCCTCCAAGTGCAGAGGTTTGTAGGACAGTAGCAAATTTTCCTTAAGTGGATGACCTAAGGTTTATCAATCCGTAGGAGGCGTAGGATGAAGATGGTCTCTCTCAAGCAACCCTGCAACCAAATAACAAAGAGTCTCTTGTGTCCCCAACACACCCAATACAATGGTAAATTGTATAGGCGCACTAGTTCGGCGAAGAGATGGTGATACAAGTGGTATATGGATAGTAGATAAAGGTATTTGTAATCTTAAATTATAAAAACAGCAAGGTAACTAATGATAAAAGTGAGCGTAAACAATATTGCAATGATAGGAAATAAGGTCTAGGGTTCATACTTTCACTAGTGCAAGTTCCCTCAACAATACTAACATAATTGGATCACATAACTATCCCTCAACACGCAACAAAGAGTCACTCCAAAGTCACTAATAGCGGAGAACGAACGAAGAGATTATGGTAGGGTACAAAACCACCTCAAAGTTATTCTGTCCAATCAATCCGTTGGGCTATTCCTATAAGTGTCACAAACAGCCCTAGAGTTCGTACTAGGATAACACCTTAAGACACAAATCAACTAAAACCCTAATGTCACCTAGATACTCCAATGTCACCTCAAGTATCCGTGGGTATGATTATACGATATGCATCACACAATCTCAGATTCATCTATTCAACCAACACATAGAACCTCAAAGAGTGCCCCAAAGTTCTACCGGAGAATCACGACGAAAACGTGTGCCAACCCCTATGCATAGGTTCATGGGCGGAACCCGCAAGTTGACCACCAAAACATACATCAAGTGAATCACGTGATATCCCATTCTCACCACAGATATCCACGGCAAGACATACATCAAGTGTTCTCAAATCTTTAAAGACTCAATCCGATAAGATAACTTCAAAGGGGAAACTCAATTCATTACAAGAGAGTAGAGGGGGGAAGAAACATCATAGGATCCAAATATAATAGCAAAGCTCGCGATACATCAAGATCGTACCATCTCAAGAACACGAGAGAGAGCTCAAACACATAGCTACTGGTACATACCCTCAGCCCCGAGGGAGAACTACTCCCTCCTTGTCATGGAGAGCACCGGGATGATGAAGATGGCCACCGGAGAAGGATTGCCCCCTCCGGCAGGGTGCCGAAACGGGTCTAGATTGGTTTTTGGTGGCTACCGAGGCTTCAGGCAGCGAAACTCCCGATCTAATCTCTGTTTTGGAAGTTTTAGAATACGTGGGTATATATGGGTGAAAGGAGTACGTTAGTGGACCGGAGGGGGGGCCACGAGGCAGGGGGGCGTGCCCCAGGGGGGTGGGCGCGCCCCTACCCTCATGAGCTCCTCCTTCATCTTCTGACGTAGGGTCCAAGTCTATCCGGTAGGTTTCCTTCCAAAAATAACTTCTCCAGTTGATTTCGTTCCGTTTCGACTCCGTTTGATATTCCTTTTCTTCGAAACACTGAAAGGCATAAAACAGCAAATCTGGGCTGGGCCTCCGGTTAATAGGTTAGTCCCAAAAATAATATAAAAGGGGAAAATAAAGCCCAATATTGCCCAAAACAGTAGATAATATAGCATGGAGCAATAAAAAATTATAGATATGTTGGAGACGTATCAGCATATCTCTTTGATCCTCCGATCGCTCCCTTCGGAAGACAACCCGAGTCTCACGGGCTACTGCATATACAACAGGTGCATTCTGTCAATGAAATTCAATTGACAAAGCTACATAACAAACCTCAAAACCTCTTAGAAGGCTCGTGAAGGCCTCGTTCAGTCCACTCGTCGCGGATAGAACCCTTTCGACCACCGTAACCATCAAGGAACGGTGCTCTTCTGAAATAGACACTCGTCGTAGCATGTCCGTCAGCATTTCTGGCGCTCTTGGGTCTTCGGAAACCATCGCCGGAGTACGGCATTCCAGTGAAGGAACCCGCTCGCTTGCCTCCAGAACCGTCTCCAGCTGTAAACCGGACGGTTCGGGGACGCCGGTCTCGATCTCGGAACCTCGGGTGACGGAGGCACCACCTTCGGGTGCCCTTCGGGACGATACCTCGGTATAATCTTCTCTGTTGGGCGACGGGGCTAGAGGAGGCATGTCGCTCTCCATCATCTCTGGAAGAAGATCTCCCGAGGAGGAGGGCGATTGAGAAGCACCAGGCGTTAACCTACATGGACGAACATATATCGGAGGATTAATTCACTAAAAAAGAATGAGGTGCGCTTAAAGTACCCCAGCCTCTCTTACGGTCTGCCTCGAGGTTCTTCCTCATCATCAAACTCTACGGCAGCCTCGCTCGCCTGGCCCAAGCTGCTCGACGACGACGTCTTTCCTCTCTTGGAAGGCTTCCCCTCCTGATCTTCGGAGGCGACCCTCTTCTTGCCCTGGAAGACTCCCTCCGCACTCTTGCCCTTGGGCAGAAGGACTTCGGTTTCCCCGGACGCAGCCACCTGGTACGGTGTTGGAATCAGCATTCTCGTCAGCAGGCCGGTTGCAGGGCCTTCGGGAAGAGGCGCCGGACACCAGATTAGCACCGCCTTCTTTATCCAGTCCTGAGCAGGGACGGGTTGTTCAATATCTCGCTAAAAGATGCTTGAATGAAAGGTGCTCGAGTACTTACCGAAGTAGCCGGACGATTGCAGTCAAGGCCAACATCTTCGGTAGTGTCCGGCCATTGCCCTCGTTCCCCAAAATACAATTTCCACATTCCTTCGTGCGTAGTGCCGAAGAAGTGCTGTAGGGTCCGCCGCCCTTCTGGGTTAAACTCCCACATACGAAGAGGCCGCCGCTGACACGGTAGGATCCGGTGGACTAGCATTATTTGAACGATGCTCACAAGATCGATGCCCTTCTCGGTAAGGCATCGGATGCGGCTTTGTAGAGTCTGCACTTCGTTGATGAATCCCCAGTCCAATCCCTTATTGACCCATGAAGAAAGCTGAATTGGAGGACCGCGGCTTGTTGATATAAAACCACACCTGCTGCCAGGTCGGGAGATTTGGCGAAAGATCTTTCGGGCCAATCCGCGCCGGCCAGCTTGCCTATTATGACGCTGCCGCACTCTGCCTGCTCCTCCTCTATCACGTGCGACCTCAAACCAAAGGTCTTGAGCCACAAACCGAAGTGCGAAGGAGTCCGGAGTCAGGCCTCACACGTGACGATAAATGTCGAGATGAGTAGAATAGAGTCCGGGGCCAGATCATGAAAATCCAGTCCATAGTAGAACATGAGCCCCCAGATGAAGGGGTTAAGCGCGAACCCTAGCCCATGAAGGAAGTGGGTTACAAATACTACCCTCTCACCAGATCTGGGGGTCGGTATGACTTGTCCTTGTGCCGGGAGCCGATGAAAGATTTCCGAGGTCAGATACCTCGCTGCGCGGAGCTTCGCAATATCCTCCTCTGTGACAGAAGAAGCCACCCACCGGCCCTGATGGTTGGATCCGTACATGACTGGGGCTGGTGGCGATTGGAACCCAAAGGTTGGAACTTGGGGTGGCTGGGGTTGAGGAAGAAGCAAGCGCAAAGGAAGAAAACGAGATTGGGTCTCTATATAAAGGCCCCAAGTATTGGGCGTCTCCCCCAGGGTCTCTAAGCTTACCTATTACCAAGGAGTTGTACCCAGGGGACGGTTGGGTTACCCACGCCTATGTTAATGAAAATCTCATAAATAAAGGAACACGATCTCTGCCTTGACAAGGCGTGCCAGTAAAACTGCACCCGAGACGTGGGGTGGCTCACTAGCCGTCGGTTGGAAATAGCAACCGGGCAGGCATGATATGATGTCGTGAACAGTTATCAACAGGTTGGGCTCGTGGGGTATTATATTCTCTGCCATTATATACACAGGTCCGGATATACTTACTTCGTCCGAAGACTATTCTGGAGTTCAGAAGGAGGGAACCCGCCTTGCAATGCCGAAGACGAATCTACGCGTCGGACTCCTCGTCATTGAAGCCAGGTTCAGGGCTACTGAGGGAGTTCTGGACTAAGGGGTCCTCGGGCGTCCGGCCTGTTATCTATGGGTCGGACTGATGGGCTGTGAAGACATAAAGGCCGAAGATTGCACCGTGTCCGGATTGGACTCTACTTGGCGTGGAAGGCAAGCTTGGCGATCGAAGATTCCTTTTTATGTAACCGACTCCATGTAAACCCTAAATCCCCTCGGTGTCTATATAAACCGAAGGGGATAGTCCGAAAAGGACACCATACATACTCATTACCATACCCCCATAGGTTAGACTTCTAGGGTTTAGCCATTATGATCTCGTGATAGATTCACTCTTGTAACACTCATATTCATCAATATCAATCAAGCAGGACGTAGGGTTTTACCTTCATAGAGAGGGCCCGAACCTGGGTAAACATTGTGTCCCCCGTCTCCTGTTACCATCGATCCTGGACGCACAGTTCGGGACCCCCTACCCGAGATCCGCCGGTTTTGACACTGACAACGCCCACACGTGTGGCACGAAGCAACATGGCCCAAACGCCTCCAATACCATTCATTTTGCCACATCAAAACAGATGACATTAGTGGGAATCTTTTTGGTTTTCGGCTTAAAAATGTTTTATCTCCTAATTAAAAATCCAATTAAAATCCGTTTTCACCATTAATCGTCTCGATGAGATCTTCAAAACTAGATCCCATTGATATGTTTCAACGATTTTTTTGGCCAAAACTTGTCATGATGTTTACACTGTAGTTGCTATATTGTTACACTAAAGTTGCCATGTGGCAATTTTAGCTTATAGAGCATGTCGATTTTAGTATTTTAACCATGGCAATTTCAGTACTTTGACCATGAAAATTATTTTTTATATGAACCATGGCAATTTTAAGTACATGTATCTTGGAAATTTTAGTTTATGGTTCATGACAAGTCTTGTTTCTTAATTCCCCATTTTATAATATGTCAAAATTTATTTTAAATTGTAGAAGAAAATAGCTGAAACATATCATGGCAACTTCAGTGTAAACGCCATGGCAATTCATGTGCAATAGACATGGCAACTTCTAAGTCGTCAAAACATATTGATATGAGATCTAGTTTCGAAGATCTCGTCGCGATGGATTTAATGGTGAAAACGAATTTTCAATCGGATTTTTCATTAAAGAGATAAAACAGTTTAAAAACTGGAAATCCAAAAAGATTTCCACATGCATGCATGCGGTGATGTGGCATAGTCTGTATGTTATAGGACGTGTGGGAGGATGTCGTTTCCAACACACGTGTGGGCGTTATCAACGTCCAAAAAAATGCTGCTAAGTTGTGAGCTATTGACACAGTAGTGGAGACACCACGTGATAACGATGTTCATGTATACTACTGAATGGTAACACTTATTATTTCCCCTCTTATGTTTGCTGATCAAGTGATCATGCCCGACGCTTCGTGATGGTGTTATCTTTGCAAATCTGCGCGGTTTCTCATATGTGATAATGAAGACAGACAGCTTGAAGATTGTTAATCTCTGGAAAATTCGCCATAACAGTTTTTTTGTGATGGCACTAGTACTTCTAGAAATTAAAGAGCTAGCTATCTCTTTTCTTATTTTGATATTTAACATGTAAACGGAGCAGCCAATGTACCGGTCCATCTATGCAAAACATACTTGCACGCTGATGGTGATCAAGAGTTGTACTGACTCTAGACCTTTCTTCCTGCTCACCAGCCTATTGATGATGTCAGGAGTTCTTTTGTTGAATAAAAGCTCTCGGGTTTAAAAAAAAATGATCATGCCTGACATTAATAATACAATATTTTATAGAAATGTTGTGCAAGTGGTCCTTATTTATATAGCATCTGCCATCATGAAACCACTAGTTCTGTTCTGCGGTTGCCGGTGTCAACGCCAACCCCGTTCCTCTGAACTTGCTCTCGCTGATCTCATCGATCCTTCTCGCCATCTCCGGCGTCAGGTGGTTCTTCCAGTCGCCAACGACGCCGCGCCGGAAGAATGTGTTGTTCGCCACTGACGTCTCGGTCATGGCGGTCTTCCCGGACCGGTTCACCTCTAGTCCCGCCAGGCTCTCCATGGCGCATGCCTCCACGATCTCCCTGTCTACCCTGGCCTCCCGCTCCTCTGCCGTGAACGGGCAGCCGACAAACGCAGCGAGGCGCCTCAGCTGACCGACCGTGTCGGCGGCGAGCTCCTCGTAGGTCAGGAAGAGCACCTGCTCCGGCCTCTCCACGTGCCAGCGCCAGTAGCCCAGCACGTGCTCCCAGAAAGGCCCGAACAGCGAGACGCCGTCGCAGAACTGCTGGGACGCCTCGCCGAGGCCCCACGGCGACGGCGTGAACCGGTTCCAGAAGTGCCAGAGCGACACGAAGCAGTCCTTGGGGTCCCGGCATAGGTACACCACCTTGCAGCCGGAGGCGGTGACGGACTCCGGCAGCGACCGGGACGGGATGTGCGTCATCAGGACCCGCGGCGCAGGGAGGGAGCTCAGGTCGGGGATCCGGCCGTTGCTGAAGACCTGGACCTCCAGGAAAGGGATGAGCTGGTGGGGGCTGTGGGCTGCGAGCGGCGCGAGTGCTGGCCCGTCCGCGGTGCGGCGGAGGGTCGCGAACAGGAGCGCCTTGAGCCAGGTGGTGCCGGACTTGGGAAAGGTGGCGAGGAAGACGTCGGTGTCGCGCGCCTTGAGGTGCCGCTTGATGACCATGGCGTTCACGACGGCCGGCGTGAACGCGTACCAGCCGTCCGGGTGGTGGGTGTACGGGCGGCCGATGCCGCTGGGCGCCGTCGGGTAGGTGGACACGACCTGTAGGAGCTGGTCGTAGATTTCTTCGTGGGACACCGCCTCGTCGTCGGCTTTGGGCGCCGAGGACGAGTATTGTGGAGAGGACGCCATGAAATTTGTTGGATATCTCGTGATTCGTGAAGGCCCGTTTGTACAGCGCTCTACTTTCTGCAACGAGAATGCCCAGATCTTTTCTGCTTATAAAGATCGTGTCCCTCTCTGGCCCTCTCAACCTTTTCTTTTATCAAATTGGCCCTCTCAACTTTGATAGGTGGGACTCCTACCGTGTTGGCATGCCTCATCATCCAACCACCTCCTTCTACCATTTTCCACCATTATTCCCATTCGTGCCAACTATCAAAGCTAATCTAAGGCAGTATACAAGATTTTTGAGTATACAATAATCTCAGGTTTCGCGACTTAGCATAAATACCTTGCTGGTAAGTTGGGGTGCAAGGCGGTGTCCAGCAAAAACCGGCCAAGGTGCTAAATTAGCACAGTATAATCCAGTTACAACTGAGTTTCTTTTATGCTGTATACGTAGCTGGACGGGTTCGGACGCCACTCTACACCCCTACTGCCAAGAGACCTCTTCTAAAAACAATAAATATGATGCCAGATTCCACTGGTAAAGCAGTCTACAAGATTTTTGAGTATACTACTAGCACATATGCCCGTGTGTTGCAACGGGAAGCAAAATCGATGTGGCCATCAAAATGCCCATCAACGCTAACAACATCTTCGGAGGCAGGGCGACGCATGCCGAGGTGTAGAAGAAATTAATATCATGCTTTAATCGCATGCCGAGGTGTAGTGGTCTTCTGTTTAATTGAAAAAGGACAAAGGAGAGGTCCATCAGCCAGCACACATCGGCCGAGCTAACTCCAGGTCGGCCCATCCACCCCTACGTTGTTAACCCTAAAGCAGCCAGCGCCATCATCGATCTTAATGAGATAAGCTCAACAAACCGGAATGAAGGGAGAGTATGTGTTATGCCACACTTATGTTATACTCCTTGGGAATGCATTTTGAATCGCCGGGCAGGTTGTGGTCTTCTTTCAGTTTCCAGATGTGCCCACAATTCAATTTCACTGCCTAAATCCACTTCGTAAATTTTGAGTCCATTGTTAGGTTTTAAATTCAAGCACATTTTTATTAAATTGAACTTGTTTGAACTTTTATGTTTTAAGAAATACCCAAAGCACTTAATTTAAGTTCTCTTATTTCTATGATCAGAGAGAAATAATATCTTTTCTTATCTTTTCTGTTTAATTTTGTAGTGGTCTTCTGTTTAATTGAAAACGGACAAAAGGAAAAAGGAGAGGTCCATCAGCCAGCCAGCACACATCGGCCGAGCAGGTTGTGGTCTAGATGTGCCCACAATTCAATTTCACTGCCTAAATCCACTTCGTAAATTTTGAGTCCATTGTTAGGTTTTAAATTCAAGCACATTTTTATTAAATCGAACTTGTTTGAACTTTTATGTTTTAAGAAATACCCAAAGCACTTAATTTAAGTTCTCTTATTTCTATGATCCGAGAGAAATAATTATCTTTTCTTCTGTTTAATTGAAAAAGGACGAAGGAGAGGTCCATCAGCCAGCACACATCGGCCGAGCTAACTCCAGGTCGGCCCATCCACCCCTACGTTACAAGCACATACCAATTTGGTGACATTTTTCCTCTTTAATTCCTCTATTTGTTGATTCTCTAGTCAACTTGCTGATTTTCAAGCAACTCGTGATTGTATATAAATTGGTGTAATTTGATGAGAAAAGGCGAGGTGGGACTTTTTAATTTGGCACAAGCATAACCGTGCTCAATTGGTTGTAGCCTTTTGGCTGCTCGGCCCATGGGTCCACCCAATTGCAGAAAAAAGATGTGTGGACCCAGGACCACCCAGGTGCATATCTAGGCCCAATAAGGACGAAACTTAGCATGCGTAGAACCAGAGATAAACGGGTCGACGTACGGACGAAACGAACGAAAATTAGAAAAAAAATGATGACGTACGGACTAAACGGACGAAATTTATAAAGGCAAGAAACGATAGCCCTTTTTTTTAGGGAAAGCCATCATGGCGGTTTATATTTCATGTGAAAATAAGGATACATCGTTTAATAGGACGTCCACTAGAAAACCCAGAGGCTCGACTTCCAAACAATAGTTCGAGAGGACTCCGAATTCCTAGCCAACACATCGGCCGCCATATTGGCTTCTCTAGGACAGTGATTAAAAACAATAAAACTCAAATTACGAGCTAAGAAAGTACATTCTTCATAGATTGCCGCCGCATGTCCGAGGAAGTTCCCGGCGTTCTGCATAACATCAATCACCTCCATGCAGTCCGCTCCGACATAAAGTTTGTTGCAACCCATATCATTAGCAAGTAACAACCCATTTCTCAGAGCCCTTACTTCTGCTGTCGCCGCATCCTCTACAAAGGGAATGTCCCCGCACGAAGCAGCTATAAAATTTCCCATGTCATCTCGCAGGATAGCTCCTGTACTCCCAGAGCTGCTGTCCATCTCAAATCCCGCGTCGACGTTCAATTTTATAATTCCCTCAGGTGGCCTCTTCCAGCCGTGCCTCCTGATCTTTGTGTTCTTATTTCTAGCTCTCGTGAAATTTTTAGCTAGAGCCGCAATAGCCTGCGCCGATCTGGACGGGTCCTATAGAAACTCCTCGTGGGTGTAGCGGCGACGCTCCCACCACACATACCATACAGTGGTTGCCACCAGTGCATTGCGTTGGACTCCCGCCACCGTTGCCTGTAGGCTGCTCTTGGACAGAAACATGTCAGCTAGTACTGATCCTCCCTCACGTTGTGCAGTACATACCTCAGCCACCAATTGTCCTAGACCTAGTATGCGCCACACATCTTGTACTCGTGGGCATAAGAATAGGACATGTTTAATACTCTCACAATCGATACTACACATAGGACATTGCAAACTCGTGATCATATGTCTATTTGCTAGAACCCCCAGACAAGGGATGGCTCCAAGTAAGGCTCTCCACACATGAATCTTTATCTTGGCTGGTACACTTAATTTTCAAATGCTACTCCAAATAGGACTAGTACTTAAGGATTGAATTGAGTTTGTCATTCTCAACTTTCGTCCATGTTGGTGTTCCCACTCTTCATGATAAGCTGACCGTACAGAAAAAATACCGTTCTTATTGCAGTGCCAAGAGACAAAATCATTCATCATACCTATAGCCAGAGGTATATTCAGAATACGATGTACGTCGACTGGCCAAAATAATTCATTAAGCAACTGCTCATCCCAAACTCTATTCTCTTCATCTATCAACTCAGAGACACGTGTGATAACAATATTATCCCTCGGGGTCATTACTCCCCGTGTAGGGCTGGTTGGGATCCATGGATCCTCCCATACAGGGCCGTACCTGGGACAACGGAGGCCCAGTGCGATTAAAAATTTAGGCCCCAGGTGTTAAAAAAAAACCTAATATGTAGCACTCCCTCTGTCCAGAATTACTCGTCACAGAAATGGATTAAAATGGTGTATCTAATAAGTAAAATACGTCTAGATACATCTATTTTTCCGACAAGTAATTCCGACGAAAGGTGTATATGATTAATCATATCACCAATACAATTTCCATGCGTAATTACACCAGCCGCATTTACAAGTTCAAGAAAGAACATAACAAATAGGATTTAGTACAAGGCTTTACTTAGAAACTAGAACAGGTAGATAAAAGTACTGCCACAACCTTTCGATTGAGCAGAGTTGTAGTTAATTTTGCTGAAATTTTATTGAGGCTTGTGAAAGTGGTTCTATTTGACCGAAGTACCGATTGAGGAAGATACAGGGAGAAACGTAGGTGGTGCCTCGGAGAAATTGATGGATTGACGGGTGGATAGAGAGACGTATACGAGGTGGCTAGGCGTGAGATATTTGCAGGAGATTTTTATTCTAATAATATCTAACTAATAATGATGCACTTAATACTCTGATTAGCTAACAATTTGGGGCCCTCCGGTTTTGGGGGCCCTGTTCGATCGCTCCGGTTGCACCGGCGGATATACGGCCCTGCTCCCATATGTTTATTTGATAGCCATCCCCTATTCTTCATATATGCCCTTTCTTGAAAGTTTGTATCCCACTCCATAGGCTCTGCCATGTATAAGAACTACCCTTCTTAAGACTATAATTCAGAAGGTCGCTCTCAGGAAAATATTTAGCCTTCAACACTCTCGCACAAAGTGATTCTGGTTCAGACAACAACCTCCAACACTGCTTAGCCAAAAGTGCCATATTAAAACAGTGCAAGTCTCTGAATTCCATGCCTCATCTCTCTTTTGGAACACACATCTTCCACCATGCAAACCAATGCATATGTTTTTTTATATCGTCATCGCCCCACCAATATTTAGACATGGCCCTTCTATTAGTAGATATAGATAAATGTCATCGTGTTCTCGGCGGTGGTTTCGTGAGGCAGCACGAATACCTTGCTGGTAAGTAGGGGCGGAACGCCAACGTGCTAATCCAGCTAGGTGAGTTTCTACTTTTTGTATGCCACAAGCTGGACAGGTTGTTGTGATAAATTTGACCTATTGCATCCACCTCAATTATTATGCTGTGAGATTCCAGCATACGTGTACACCAATCATGTTACACCAATCATTGTATTCCTTCTTTTTTTGGAAAGTTAATCATATTCCTTTTTACATTTTAATTGCATACTCCCTCCCTCCGAAAAAATTTGTTCATCAAATAGATGTATCTCTATTTGAGGAACAAATTTTTTCGGACAGAGGGAGTACTTCTTATTCTTTTTCTTGAAGTTTACAGAAAGGCAGACGTGTGTACACATCCTCACTATGTAGAAATGTCATAAATATCATTTGTTATGCCCTGGCTACTATAAATACTTTATCCTCCACTTGTATTATCGTATGACTGCTTTCAAGATTGACAATGGAAAACGGTTGGTGGACTGTAGATTCAAAAATGCTAGACATATGGGGTCTTACAGGCAATTACGGGCTCCTTCTAAACTAACTAAACATGCCTCGCCCCTCTTCCCCCCCCCCCCCCCCCCCCTATTTTCAGATGGGTGGGCCCGCGTCCCACCTAACCTCCAATTAAAAACTGCCTAATCACCTTGTAACACTTCCCAGCCTGTAATCCTTTGTTGATGTAGCAAAGCTCCTGTAGATTTGGTCTCTCATGAATAGTTTTGACAGTGTCCACATGTAAGTCAAATCACCACTATGTAATTGCCATGTCACCTATTTTAAAGACGGGAACATTATGGTTCTTCATACAATTTGTTAATTCCATAATATATATCTAAATGAAAATTTTGGAAGCCAAAAAAGAAAGAGAAAACATTTTTTAATCTAGAAAACCACGGGAAATTTGATAAGAATATTGGCACTCAATGGACAGAATAGCTCATGTATCCACGTGTGCATGTGCCTTTTCCAAAGTACCATTCTTTTGTCTATTTCATTATTTTTCATATTAATTTTTAGGTTTTTGGTCAATCAACAAATTTAACTTGGACTCTACTAATCCACATTTTCTGATTTGATCTTTTTTAAATTCTACCTTATGTATTTTTTAATGATTTTTTATTGCTCTGTCGCAATTACGGACTCCCTCTATTCACAAATATAAGATGTTTTAGATATTTCAATACGAACTACATACGGACTAAAATAAGTGTACAAACATGCTAAAATGCATCTATATACATCTGTATCGGGAAAAGTTTGTACATCTTATCATAGTGAATGGAGGGAGATCGGGGTCGCAGACCCGGGCGAGTGGCTTGTGGCTTTCGCCGGCGAGGAGGTCGTGGATACTGATGTAGTATATAGCGCCACTAGTAGAAAACATGGCTTTGGTCACGGGGCAATATTCACATTAGTCCCGGTTCAGTCACGAACCGGGACTAATATAAGCATTGGTCCCGGTTCGTGCGGCTAAGGCATTAGTCCCGGTTCACCTGAGCCCTTTAGTCCCGGTTTGAGACACGAACCGAGACTAAAGGGTGCGATGCCCTTTAGTCCCGGTTTGTGCCTCAAACCGGGACTAAAGATTAGACCTTTAGTCCCGGTTTGAGACACGAACCGGGACTAAAGGGTGCGATGCCCTTTAGTTCCGGTTTGTGTCTCAAACCGGGACTAAAGGTCCCATTTCCAAACTCTACAACCACCCCCCTTGTGGATCGCCTTTTTTGTTTTGAAAACATAAAAAAAAATGATAAAAACTTCAAAAAATAAAATCCTTTGAGAGGTAGTTATATTACTACATCTACTAGTTAGGAAAATTTAAAAACTTAAATTTGGACATGTTTTGCAAAAAGTGTAGGGAAAATGTAAAATGGCTATAACTTTTGCATACGATGTCGGAAAAAAACGTATAATATATCAAAATGTTCAGAACAAAAACCCGCTTCTAATTTTGACACCCTATGGCCTGTTTGCAAATTTTTAGAATCCTCAAATTCTAAAAGGAAAAAAGGTTATGCTCAAATTTCAGTTTTGTTTTTGAATTTTTGTTAAATCTGGTCAAACTATGGTCAAACTACTTATTGAAGAAGTATTAATGTTACTAAATAATTATTCAAGAATATTAGTGTTATTAAATAATTATTTCAGTTTTTTTGAATTTTGGTCAACTATGGTCAAACTGTGGTCAAACAATGGTCAAACTACTTATTCAAGAAATATTAGTGTTACTAAATAATTATTTCATTTTTTTGAATTTTGGTCAAATCTAGTCAAACTGTGGTCAAATTAGGGTCAAACTAGGGTCAAACTATGGTCAAACTACTTATTCAAGAAATATTAGTGTTACTAAATAATTATTGATTTTTAGAACAATAGTTTCAAACTCAAACAGTGAAATGTGTGACTTCATGCTCAAGCTAAATTCCTGAGGGTTAATAGGATTGACATCTTACTATTGTTAGGAAAACAACAAGTGCAGACTTGGAAACGAGGGAGAATAGAACCCGGAAGTTAAGCGTGCTCAGGCTGGAGTAGTGAGAGGATGGGTGACCATTCGAGAAGTTAGATGATTTGGAATGATGAGGGGTGATTAGAGATTAAAGGTTAAATTGAGCAGTGATGAGGGGTGATTAGATATTAGAGGTTAAAATAATTTAGAAATTTGAAATTCTAAAAAAAATTCAAACAAAATTAAAAAAAAAATCATAAAATTTCCTTTAGTACCGGTTGGTGTTACCAACCGGGACTAAAGGTGGACCTCCAGGCAGCGGCCACGTGGAGGGCCTTTAGTCATGGTTCCAGTAAGAACCGGGACTAAAGGGGGAGGCTTTAGTACCGACCATTTAGTCCCGGTTTCAGAACCAGGACTAAAGGCCCTTATGAACCGAGACTAAAGGCCCTTTTTCTACTAGTGCGCATGGATCTGCTGCCCGGCAGGGTATGCTTTCAGACACTACTCAGAGAGGAATGACGATGACCGCATCAGGAGGTGGAGCTGGTAGACATTGAGAGAGGGTCATGTGTTGAGTGGTGCCTCATAATCTCTCGGGATGTTTCCCCTTCTTCTTGTGTGTGTGGAGGAGCTTTGAGAGAAAGCCTAGACTTGATCGTTGGTCGGTGATGGCAACGACGACATCATGTCGTTCCCCTTTTTTGAGGCATTGTCGTCGAGGACCGTTTCCACCCCTGGTGGGGGTCTCAGCTCTTAGGTAGAATTCCTAGCTCCAGGTTGCCGAAGCGTACGACGATCAGACTTTATGTCAGGTAGTGGCCCCAGACCTATTGGTGCTATGATTGTGGTCGGCAGGCTATTGACATGTGTAGCTTGGGCTATGAGCATCTAGGTTGTGTGAGTCGCATGTTGGGGAGGCGTCCTTGAAAGGTGGTGTCGGTGGATTACGTGGGGCGAAGGCTAGATGTCGAGTCACAAGTCCGCCCCTCTCTTAGTAGTCACAACTTCTTCTCTTTGGCGGTGGTGGGATGCCGACTTGTTTGGCAGATTTTGTATGCCTATTCCTTAGTGTTGTGCAGTTGTTGTTGCGTTCATTGTGTGGGCCTGGCCCTGTTGGACCATAAGTATTGGATTGGTCTTGTTTTCGCCCAATTTTACGTAACCCTATTTTGCTGAATTAATGGACTAGACAAATCTCTGGCATTTCCTATTTGGCGCATTAAGCACCTGTTACTATGAATCTATACTACTATTAAACAATCAAACTAATTCTTTCTAAACGCCACACCGCAGATGTACACAGTTTGATTAGCACCGCATGATTAGGCTCACTAAACTTAATCTAATGACTAGCTTTAACATAATCTGTTATCTAATGTGCACTTAGTAATTTAGGTTGGCTGAATATGCTTCACCGCGGAGAAATATACAAAGCTCCGCCCCGCATGTTGGCAATCCTTACAATCACACAAGGGCAGGAAAAAAAATGGAAAGCCATCGCAATCTGATCGCCTCGCTTGCTAATTGCCTCGCGAGGCCATGGCCCACGCCGCCTGCCTCTGGCCACCGGACAAGGGTCTGACTCCCACGCCACATGCGCCGCCGCCTGAGCCTCCTCCGCCACCGTAGCCGTCACATAACCGACCAGTGTGCGGCGACTCTCCCACCGTGATCCGTGACGTCGGCACCACCACCGACCCCCTCCTATCATCTCGCTATCCCTATCTGATACGTCTCCAACGTATCTATAATTTTTAATTGTTCCATGCTATATTATATTCTGTTTTGGACATTATTAGGCTTTATTATACACTTTTATACTATTTTTGGGACTAACCTATTAACCGGAGGCCCAACCTAGAATTGTTGTTTTTTTGCCTATTTTAGGGTTTCGCAAAAAAATGTATCAAACGGAGTCCAAATGGAATGAAGCCTTTGGGAACGTGATTTTCGGAACGAACATGATCCAGAGGACTTGGACCCTACGTCAAGCAATAAACGAGGAAGGCACGAGGTAGGGGGCGCGCCTACCCCCCAGGCGCGCCCTCCACCCTCGTGGACCCCCGGTTGCTCCACCGACGTACTCCTTCCTCCTATATATACCTACGTACTCCCAAACTACTAGATACAGAGCCAAAACCCTAATTCCACCGCCGTAACTTTCTGTATCCACGAGATCCCATCTTGGGGCCTTTTCCGGAGCTCCGCCGAAGGGGGCATCGATCACGGAGGGCTTCTACATCAACACCATAGCCCCTCTGATGAAGTGTGAGTAGTTTACTTCAGACCTACGGGTCCATAGTTATTAGCTAGATGGCTTCTTCTCTCTTTTTGGATCTCAATACAAATTTGTCCCCCTCTCTTGTGGAGATCTATTCGACGTAATCTTCCTTTGTGGCATGTTTGTTGAGACCAATGAATTGTGGGTTTATGATCAAGTTTATCTATGAACAATATTTGAATCTTCTCTGAATTCTTTTATGTATGCTTGGTTATCTTTGCAAGTATCTTCGAATTATTAGTTTGGTTTGGCCTACTAGATTGATCTTTCTTGCAATGGGAGAAGTGCTTAGCTTTGGGTTCAATCTTGTGGTGTCCTTTCCTAGTGACAGTAGGGGTAGCAATGCACGTATTGTATTGTTGCCATCGAGGATAACAAGATGGGGTTTATATCATATTGCATGAGCTTATCCCTCTACATCATGTCATCTTGCTTAAAGCGTTACTCTGTTCTCTTGAACTTAATACTCTAGATGCATGCTGGATAGCGGTCGATGTGTGGAATAATAGTAGTAGATGCAGGCAGGAGTCAGTCTACTTATCTCGGACGTGATGCCTATATACATGATCATACCTAGATATTCTCATAACTATGCTCAATTCTGTCAATTGCTCAACAGTAATTTGTTCACCCACCGTAAATACTTATGCTCTTGAGAGAAGCCACTAGTGAAACCTATGGCCTCCGGGTCTATCTTCCATCATATTAATCTTCCAATACTTAGTTATTTCCTTTTCCATTTATTTTACTTTGTATCTTTTATTTCTCTTTATCATAAAAATACCAAAAATATTATCCTATCATATCTATCAGATCTCACTCTCGTAAGTGACCGTGTAGGGATTGACAACCCCTTATCGCGTTGGTTGCGAGGTTTTATTTGTTTGTGTAGGTGCGAGGGACTCGTGCGCGGCCTCCTACTGGATTGATACCTTGGTTCTCAAAAACTGAGGGAAATACTTGCGCTACTTTGTTGCATCACCCTTTCCTCTTCAAGGGAAAACCAACGTAGTGCTCAAGAGGTAGCACTACCCAGTCGACAACCAGACGAGGTGGAGCTGATGTCTCCCTCCTTCACCTACACCGATGATGTGCTGAGACGGTGCCCTCCCGCCATGCATGACCATGATCGGGACAGCACCGTCGAGCCCGTGGTCCTCCTTCCCGGGTCACTGGATCCAGCCAAGATCCGTCCCGTCCTCCCACATTGGCAACCATGGTAGTCCTCCTCTGAAGGAAATATGCCCTAGAGGCAATAATAAAGTTGTTATTTATATTTACTTATATCATCATAAATTTTATTATTCATGCTAGAATTGTATTAACCGAAAACTTAGTACATGTGTGAATACATAGACAAACAGAGTGTCCCTAGTGTGACTCTACTTGACTAGCTTGTTAATCAAAGATGGTTAAGTTTCCTAGCCATGGACATGTGTTGTCATTTGATGAACGGGATCACATCATTAGAGAATGATGTGATGGACAAGACCCGTACATTAGCTTAGCAGTATGATCGTTTAGTTTATTGCTATTGCTTTCTTCATGACTTATACATGTTCCCATGACTATGAGATTATGCAACTCCCAAACACTGGAGGAACACATTGTGTGCTATCAAACATCACAACGTAACTAGGTGATTATAAAGATGCTCTACAGGTGTCTCCGATGGTGTTTGCTGAGTTGGCATAGATCAAGATTAGGATTTGTCACTCTGTGTTTCGGAGAGGTATCTCTGGGCTCTCTCGGTAATGCGCATCACTATAAGCCTTGCAAGCAATGTAACTAATGAGTTAGTTGCGGGATGATGCATTAAGGAACGAGTAAAGAAACTTGCCGGTGACGAGATTGAACTAGGTATGATGATACCGACGATCGAATCTCGGGCAAGTTACATACCGATGACAAAGAGAATAACGTATGTTGTTATGCGGTTTGACCGATAAAGATCTTCTTAGAATATGTAGGAGCCAATATGAGCATCCATGTTCCCCTATTGGTTATTGACCGGAGATGTGGCTCGGTCATGTCTACATAGTTCTCAAACCTGCAGGGTCCGCACGCTTAACGTTCGATGACGATTTGTATTATGAGTTATGTGATTTGGTGACTGAAGTTTGTTCGGAGTCCTGGATAAGATCACGGACATGACAAGGAGTCTCGAAATGGTCGAGAGGTAAAGAATCTTATATTGGAAGGCTATATTCGGACATCGGAAAGGTTCCGAGTGATTCGGGTATTTTTTGGAGAATAGGGGAGTTACGGGAATTCACCGGGGGAAGTATTGGGCCTTATTGGGCTTTAGTGGAAAGGAGAGAAGGGCCACAAGGGGAGGCAGCGCGCCCCCCATGGGCTGGTCCGAATTGGACTAGGAGGGGGCGGCACCCCCCTCTTTCCTTCTCCCTCTCCCTCTCCTTCCTTCTTCTCCTACCTGGAATAGGAAAGGGGGAAACCTACTCCTACTAGGAGTAGGAATTCCCCCCATGGGGGCGCCCCTTGAGGCCGGCCCTCCTCCTCCTCCCCTCCTTTATATACGGGGGAGGAGGGCACCCCATAGACACACAAGTTGATTTCTTAGCCGTGTGCGGTGCCCCCTCCACAGATTTCCACCTCGGTCATATTGTCGTAGTTCTTAGGCGAAGCCCTGTGTCGGTAACATCATCATCACCATCACCACGATGTCGTGCTGACGAAACTCTCCCTCGGCCTCAGCTGGATCTAGAGTTCGAGGGACATCACCGAGCTGAATGTGTGGAGATCGCGGAGGTGCCGTGCGTTTGGTACTTCATCAGTTGGATCGCGAAGACGTTCGACTTCATCAACCGTGTTACTAAACACTTTCGCTTTCGGTCTATGACGGTACGTGGACACACTCTCCCCGCTCGTTGCTATGCATCTCCTAGATAGGTCTTGCGTGATCTTTGGAAAATTTTGAAATACTGCGTTCCCCAACAGTGGTATCCGAGCCAGGTCTATGCGTAGATGCTATACGCACGAGTAGAACACAAAGGGTTTGTGGGCGTGGGTATATACATATTGCTTGCCGTCACTAGTTGTTTCTTGATTCAACGGTATTTCTGGATGAAGCGGCCTGGACCGACATTACATGACCGCATTCATGAGACTGGTTCTATTGACATGCTTCGCACACAGGTGGCTGGCGGGTGTCTGTTTCTCCAACTTTAGTTGAATCGGATTCAATGAACATGGTTCTTTATGAAGATCAAAAAGCAATCACTATACCACATTGTGGTTTTGATGCATAGGTAAGAACAGTTCTTGCTAGAAGCCTGTAGCAGACACGTAAAACTTGCAACAACAAAGTAGAGGACGTCTAACTTGTTTTTGCAGGGCTTGCTGTGATGTGATATGGTCAAGACATGATGATATATGAATTGTTGTATGAGATGATCATGTTTTGTAAAAGTTATCGGCAACTGGCAGGAGCCTTATGGTTGGCGCTTTATTGTATGAAATGCAACCACCATGTAATTGCTTTACTTTATCACTAAGCGGTAGCGATAGTCGTAGAAGCAATAGTTGGCGAGATGACAACGATTCTTCGATGGAGATCTAGGTGTCAAGCCGATAACGATGGTGATCATGACAGTGCTTTGGAGATGGAGATCAAAGGCACAAGATGATAATGGCCATATCATATCACTATTTGATTGCATGTGATATTTATCCTTTATGCATCTTATTTTGCTTAGTACAACGGTAGCATTATGAGATGATCCCTTACTAAAATTTCAAGGTGAACCTGTGTTTACCTACGCATCAAAACCACAACACCGTATTACGATAGACCCTAGGCATCTTAATAATTGTTGGACAATGCCATATTATGATAGAAATACTAAATATATAGCAAAGTGAAACTAACATGATTACCTCAAATAAGAACTAAATTTGACTGATTCCATCGACATAGTACTTCAGTGCTTAAGAAAAGTTTCTTCGGGCATTTCTTGATGCAAAGTCATAAAGGGCACAATCAAGATCAACATTGTCCAAGATATCATTCTCAATGCAGAAATTTAAACATCAGATGATTGGACCCTAGACATTTACACAGACTGACAAAAAATTAAGATGGTTGAATACATACCGTGAAAGATTAAATTAAAAAATATTCATTAAAATTTTAAAATTTGGTGTACACTGAAATTTAAGGATGTATCATGAATGAATAGTTGAATACATACATACTAAATAAAGAATAAAATAAACTACTGAAATTGGGGTTTGGGGGATGGATCAGGAACATGAATGAATACGTACCCTATAAGTTAGTAGTACGTACTGTGGTGTGTTCACGGCTCACATACATATAATGTATGTATTTCCGCCTTAACAGATGCTAGATAGCCGGGCTGGGGACTGCTGCACGGCGCGCGCAGCGGTGAGAACTAGCGTCGGCCGAGGCGCCAAGCAACAGGCAGACCGACGATGATCAACGAGAGGAGGAAGAGTAGAGTGAAAGATGAACCGACGAGAAGACGAAGACGAGCGAAAGGCTCTAGATCTTTGATTGATTTGTTTCACAAGGGAAACGAGCAGCCGTGCCTCGCTTCAGGCCTGAATCACGTCACGTGACCCTTCGCTATTCGCTACATTCGTTTTTTTCTTTGGTAGATTATTTTCTTACATATTTTTGCTGGGTATACCATATATGTATACTACATCATGGGCCCCCTCCCTGGCCTGGGCCCTGGGCCGTCGCCCCTCGGGCCATACCCCAGGGCCGGCCCTGATAAGTGTTCTCCCTGAGTATGCACCGTTGCGACAGTTTTTCGTGTTGAGACACCACGTGAAGATCAGGTGTGATAAGTTGTACGTTCACATACAACGGGTGCAAGCCAATTTTGCACACACAAAATACTCAGGTTAAACTTGACGAGCCTAGCATATGTAGATATGGCCTCGGAACACTGAGATCGAAAGGTCGAGCATGAATCATATAGTAGATATGATCGACATAGTGATGTTCACCATTGAAAACTTCTCCATCTCACGTGATGATCGTACATGGTTTAGTTGATATGGATCACGTGATCATTTAGATGACTAGAGGGATGTCTATTGCTACCTCTTGAGCACTTGTGTTGGTTTTCCCAAGAAGAGGAAAGGCTGATGCAACAAAGTAGCGTAAGTATTTCCCTCAGTTTTTGAGAACCAAGGTATCAATTCAGTAGGAGGCCATGCACGAGTCCCTCGCACCTACACAAACAAAATAAATCCTTGCAACCAATGCGATAAGGGGTTGTCAATCCCTACACGGCCACTTACGAGAGTGAGATCTGATAGATATGATAAGATAATATTTTTGGTATTTTTATGATAAATATGCAAATTAAAATAAAAAGCAAAGGAAAAAAATGAGTATTGGAAGATTAATATGATAGAAGATAGACCCGGGGGCCATAGGTTTCACAAGTGGCTTCTCTCGAGAGCATAAGCAATTATGGTGGGTAGACAAATTACTATTGAGCAATTGACAGAATTGAGCATAGTTATGAGAATATCTAATTATGATCATGTATATAGGCATCACGTCCAAGACAAGTAGACCGACTCCTGCCTGCATCTACTACTATTACTCCACACATTGACCGCTATCCTGCATGCATCTAGAGTATTAAGTTCAAGAGAACAGAGTAACGCTTTAAGCAAGAAGACATGATGTAGAGGGATAAACTCATGCAATATGATGAAAACCCCATCTTGTTATCCTCGATGGCAACAATACAATACGTGCCTTCCTGCCCCTACTCTCACTGGGAAAGGACACCGCAAGATTGAACCCAAAGCTAAGCACTTCTCCCATTGCAAGAAAGAACAATCTAGTAGGCCAAACCAAACTGATAATTCAAAGAGACTTGCAAAGATAACCAATCATACATAAAAGAATTCAGAGAAGATTCAAATATTGTTCATAGATAATCTTGATCATAAACCCACAATTCATCGGTCTCAACAAACACACCGCAAAAAGAAGATTACATCGAATAGATCTCCAAAAGAGAGGGGGAGAACATTGTGTTGAGATCCAAAAAGAGAGAAGAAGCCATCTAGCTAATAACTATGGACCCGAAGGTCTGTGGTAAACTACTCACACTTCATCGGAGAGGCTATGGTGTTGATGTAGAAGCCCTCCGTGATCGATGCCCCCTCCGGCGGAGCTCCGAAATAGGCCCCAAGATGGGATCTCGTGGATAAAGAAAGTTACGGCGGTGGAATTAGGGTTTTGGCTCCGTTTCTAATCGTTTGGGGGTACGTAGGTATATATAGGAGGAAGAAGTACGTCGGTGGAGCAACATGGGGCCCATGAGGGTGGTGGGCGCGCCCAGGGGGGGGGGGTAGGCGCTCCCCCTACCTCGTGGCCTCCCTGTTGGTTGCTTGACGTAGGGTCCAAGTCTCCTAGATCATGTTCGGTGAGAAAATCATGTTCCCGAAGGTTTCATTCCATTTGATATTCCTTTTCTTCGAAACCTAAAATAGGCAAAAAAACAGCAATTCTGGGCTGGGCCTCCGGTTAATAGGTTAGTCCCAAAAATAATATAAAACTGGATAATAAAGCCCAATAATGACCAAAACAGTAGATAATATAGCATGGAGCAATCAAAAATTATAGATACGTTGGAGACGTATCAAGCATCCCCAAGTAGGTAAATGATAAAAACAGAATTTTTGATGTGGAATGCTACTTGGCATATTTTCAATGTAATTCTTCTTAATTGTGGTATGAATATTCAGATCCGAAAGATTCAAGATAAAAGTTTAATATTGACATAAAAATAATAATACTTCAAGCATACTAACAAAGCAATCATGTCTTCTCAAAATAACATGGCCAAAGAAAGTTATCCCTACAAAATCATATAGTCTGGCTATGCTCTATCTTCACCACACAAAGTATTTAAATCATGCACAACCCCGATGACAAGCCAAGCAATTGTTTCATACTTTTGAAATTCTCAAACTTTTTCAATCTTCACGCAATACATGAGCGTGAGCCATGGATATAGCACTATATGTGGAATAGAATGGTGGTTGTGGAGAAGACAAAAAGGGAGAAGATAGTCTCACATCAACTAGGCGTGTCAACGGGCTATGGAGATGCCCATCAATAGATATCAATGTGAGTGAGTAGGGATTGCCATGCAACGGATGCACTAGAGCTATAAGTATATGAAAGCTCAACAAAAGAAACTAAGTGGGTGTGCATCCAACTTGCTTGCTCATGAAGACCTAGGGCATTTTGAGGAAGCCCATCATTGGAATATACAAGCCAAGTTCTATAATGAAAAATTCCCACTAGTATATGAAAGTGACGAAAGTGAAAAATTCCCACTAGTACATGAATAGATCTCCACAAGAGAGGGGGAGAACTTTGTATTGAGATCCAAAAATAGAGAAGAAGCCATCTAGCTAATAACTATGGACCCGTAGGTCTGAGGTAAACTACTCACACTTCATCGGAAGGGCTATGGTGTTGATTTAGAAGCCCTCCGTGATCGATGCCCCCTCCGGCGGAGCTCCGGAACAGGGCCCCAAGATGGGATCTCGTGGATACAGAAAGTTACGACCGTTGAATTAGGGTTTTGGCTCCGTATCTAGTAGTTTGGGGGTACGTAGGTATATATAGGAGGAAGGAGTACGTCGGTGGAGCAACAGGGGGCCCACGAGGGTGGAGGGTGCGCCTGGGGGGGGGGGGGTAGGCGCGCCCCTACCTCGTGGCCTCCTGTTTGATGTCTTGACGTAGGGTCCAAGTCCTCTAGATCATGTTCGTTCCGAAAATCACGTTCCCGAAGGTTTCATTCCGTTTGGACTCCGTTTGATATTCCTTTTCTTCGAAACCCTAAAATAGGCAAAAAACAACAATTCTGGGTTGGGCCTCCCGTTAATAGGTTTGTCCCAAAAATAATATAAAAGTGTATAATAAAGCCCAATAATGTCCAAAACAGAATATAATATAGCATGGAACAATAAAAAATTATAGATACATTGGAGACGTATCATCTATCTAAGTGGGAGTTCTTAAGTAATATGATTAATTGAACTTAAATTTATCATGAACTTAGTCCTGATAGTATTTGCATATCTATGTTGTAGATCAATTGCTCGTGTATAGCTTCCCCGTTTTATTTATGATCTGTTCCTAGAGAAAACTATGTTGAAAGATGTTAGTGGCCTGAGGATTATCTGAGGATTATCCTCATTGATGCACAGAAGAATTATGTCCTTGATGCACCGCTAGGTGACGGACCTTTTGCAGGAGTTGATGCAGATGTTATGAACGTTTTGCAAGCTCGGTATGATGACTGCTTGATAGTTTAGTGCGCCATACTTTACGGCTTAGAACTAGGACTTCAAAAACATCTTGAATACCACGAAGCATATGAGATGTTCCAAGAGCTGAAATTGGTATTTAAGACTCATGCCCGTGTTAAGAGGTATGAGACCTTTGACAAGTACTTTGCCTACAAAATGGAGGAGAATAGCTCAGCTAGTGAGCATGTGCTTAGAATGTCTGAGTACTACAATCACTTGAATCAAGTGGGAGTTAATCTTCCAGATGAGATAGTGATTGACAGAGTTCTCTAGTCACTATCACCAAGTTACTAGAACTTTGTGATGAACTATAATATGCAAGGGATAACGGAAACGATTCCCAAGCTCTTTGCGATGCTGAAATTGGCAAAGGTAGAAATCAAGAAAAAGCATCAAGTATTGATGGCTGACAAGACCACTAGTTTCAAGTAAAAGGGCAAGGGAAAGAAAGGGAACTTCAAGAAGAATGGCAAGCAAGTTTCCACTCCCGTGAATAAGCCCAAAGCTAGACCTAAGCCTGAAACTGAGTGGTTCTACTGCAAAGGGAATGGTCACTGGAAGCGAAACTAGCCCAAATACTTGGCAGATAAGAAGGATGGCAAAGTGAACAAAAGTATATTTGATATACATGTTATTGATGTGTTCTTTACTAGTGTTCATAGTAACCCCAGGGTATTTGATACCAGTTGAGTTGCTAAGATTAGTAACTCGAAACAGGAGTTGCAAAATGAACAGAGACTAGTTAAGGGCAAGGTGACGATGTGTGTTGGAAATGATTCCAAGGTTGATAAGATCACCATAACACACTCCTTTTACCTGCGGGATTAGTGTTGAACCTAAAATAAATGTTATTTGGTGTTTGCGTTGAGCATGAATATGATTGGATCATGTTTATTGCAATATGGTTATTCATTTAAGTCAAAGAATAATTGTTTATTGAATCTTGATCGTAGTGATACACATAACTTAATATAAATGGTCAAAGAATAATTGTTTATTGAATCTCGATCATAGTGATACACATGAATGAAACCTTATATGGTCATAACTTAATATAAATGGTTTATTGAATCTCGATCGTAGTGATACACATACTCATAATATTGATGCCAAAAGATGCAAAGTTGATAATGATAGTGCAACATACTTGTGGCACTGCCGTTTAGGTCATATTGGTGTAAAGCGCACGAAGAAACTCCATGCAGATGAACTTTTGGAATCACTTTATTATGAATCATTTGATGCTTGTGAACCATGCTTCACGGGCAAGATGACTAAGACTCCGTTCTCCGGAACAATGGAGCGAGCCACTGACTTATTGGAAATAATACATACCGATGTATGTGGTCCGATGAGTGTTGAGGCTCGCGGCGGGTATCGTTATTTTCTAAACTTCACAGTTGATTTGAGTAGATATGAGTATATCTAATTAATGAAACACAAGTCTAAAACGTTTGAAAAGTTCAAAGAATTTCAGAGTGAAGTGGAGAATCATCGTAACAAGAAAATAAAGTTTCTACGATCTGATCACGGAGACGAACTATTTGAATTACGAGTTTGGCCTTCAGTTGAAACAATGTCGAATAGTTTCGCAACTCACGCCACCTGGAACACCATAGCGTAATGGTGTGTCTGAACGTCATAACCGTACTTTTGGATATGGTGCGATATATGATGTCTCTTACCGATTTACCACTATCATTTTGGGGCTATGCATTAGAGACAATTGCATTCATGTTAAATAGGGCACCTGAAGGAAATATGCCCTAGAGGCAATAATAAAGTTGTTATTTATATTTCCTTATATCATGACAAATGTTAATTGTTCATGCTAGAATTGTATTAACCGGAAACTTAGTACATGTGTGAATACATAGACAAACATAGTGTCCCTAGTATGCCTCTATTTGACTAGCTCGTTAATCAAAGATGGTTAAGTTTCCTAGCCATGGACATGTGTTGTCATTTGATGAACGAGATCACATCATTAGAGAATGAGGTGATGGACAAGACCCATCCGTTAGCTTAGCATAATGATCGCTTAGTTTTATTGCTATTGCTTTCTTCATGACTTATACATGTTCCTATGACTATGAGATTATGCAACTCCCGAATACCGGAGGAACACTTTGTGTGCTACCAAACGTCACAACGTAACTGGGTGATTATAAAGGTGCTCTACAAGTGTCACCGATGGTACTTGTTGAGTTGGCATAGATCAAGATTAGGATTTGTCACTCCAATTGTCGGAGATGTATCTCTGGGCCCTCTCGGTAATGCACATCACTATAAGCCTTGCAATCAATGCAACTAATGAGTTAGTTGCGGGATGATGTATTGCGGAACGAGTAAAGAGACTTGCCGGTAACGATATTGAACTAGGTATTGAGATACCGACGATCGAATCTCGGGCAAATAACATACCAATGACAAAGGGAACAACGTATGTTGTTATGCGGTTTGACAGATAAAGATCTTCGTAGAATATGTAGGAACCAATGTGAGCATCTAGGTTCCACTATTGGTTATTGACCGGAGATGAGTCCCGATCATGTCTACATAGTTCTCGAACCCATAGGGTCCACACACTTAACGTTCGGTGACGATCGGTATTATGAGTTTATGTGTTTTTATGTACTGAAGGTAGTTCGAAGTCCTGGATGTGATCACGGACATGACGACGAGTCTCAAAATGGTCGAGACATAAAGATTGATATGTTGGACGGCTACATTTGGACATCGGAAGGGTTTCGGGTGATCTCGGAGAAAACCAGAGTGCCGGAGGGGTTACCGGAACCCCCCGGGGACTAATGGGCCTTAATGGTACCTAGTGGAGAGAGAGAGGGGCCGGCCAGGGCAGGCCGCGCGCCCCCTACCCTTGAGTCCGAATAGGACAAGGAAAGGGGGGGGTGGCGCCCCCTTGCCTTTCCCTTCCCCCTCCTAGTGGGACTAGGAAAGAGGAGTCCTACTCCCACTAGGAGGAGGACTCCTCTTGGCGCGCCCTCCTAGGGCCGGCCGACCTCCCCCCTTGCTCCTTTATATACGGGGGCAGGGGGCACCCCATGAAACACAAGTTGATCATTGATCTTTTAGCCGTGTGCGATGCCCCCCTCCACCATAATCCACCTCCGTCATTGCTACCTCTTGAGCAATGCGTTGGTTTTCCCTGAAGAGGAAAGGGTGATGCAGCAAAGTAGCGTAAGTATTTCCCTCAGTTTTGAGGACCAAGGTATCAATCTAGTAGGAGGCCACACGCAAGTCCCTCGTACCTACACAAACAAATAAGAACCTCGCAACCAACGCGATAAAGGGGTTGTCAATCCCTTCACGGTGACTTACGAGAGTGAGATCTGATAGACATGATAAGATAATATTTTTGGTATTTTTATGATAAAGATCAAAAGTAAAGATTGCAAAATAAAAGCTAATAGAAATAGCTTGTTGATGGAAGGTTAATATAATGGAGAATAGACCCGGGGGCCATAGGTTTCACTAGTGGCTTCTCTCAAGATAGCATAAGTATTACGGTGGGTGAACAAATTACTGTCGAGAAATTGATAGAAAAGCGAATAATTATGGGAATATCTAGGCATGATCATGTATATAGGCATCACGTCCGTGACAAGTAGACCGACTCCTGCCCGCATCTACTACTATTACTCCACACATCGACCGCTATCCAGCATGCATCTAGAGTATTAAGTTCTTAAGAACAGAGTAACGCATTAGGTAAGATGACATGATGGAGAGGGATAAACTCAAGAAATATGATATAAACCCCATCTTTTTATCCTCGATGGCAACAATACAATACGTGTCGTTTCCCTTTCTGTCACTGGGATCGAGCACCGCAAGATTGAACCCAAAGCTAAGCACTTCTCCAATTGCAAGAAAGATCAATCTAGTAGGCAAACCAAACTGATAATTCGAAGAGACTTGCAAATATAACCAATCATACATAAAAGATTTCAGAGAAGAATCAAATATTGTTCATAGATAGACTTGATCATAAACCCACAATTCATCAGATCTCGACAAACACACTGCAAAAAGAGTTACATCGAATAGATCTCCAAGAAGATCGAGGAGAACTTTGTATTGAGATCCAAAGAGAGAGAAGAAGCCATCTAGCTAATAGCTATGGACCCGAAGGTCTGAAGTAAACTACTCACACATCATCCGAGGGGCCATGAAGTTGATGTAGAGGCCCTCCGTGATCGATGCCCCCTCCGGCGGAGCTCCGAAAAAGGCCCCAAGATGGGATCTCTTGGGTACATAAGGTTGCGGCGGTGGAAATAGGGTTTCGTGGTGCTCCTGGATGTTTTCAGGGTATATGAGTATATATAGGAGGAGGAAGTAGGTCGGTTGAACCACGAGGGGGAGGGCGTGCCCAGGGGGGTAAGCGCGCCCCCCTGCCTCGTGGCCTCCTCGGTTGTTTCTTGATGTCCACCCCAAGTCCCCTGGATCACATTTGTTCCAAAAATCACGCTCCCAAAGGTTTCATTCTGTTTGGACTCCATTTGATATTCCTTTTCCGCGAAACACTGAAATAGGCAAAAAAAACAACAATTTGCACTGGGCCTTGGGTTAATAGGTTAGTCCCAAAAATAATATAAAAGTGTATAATAAAACCCATTAAACATCCAAAACAGAATATATAATAGCATGCAACAATCAAAAATTATAGATATGTTGGAGACGTATCAAGCATCCCCAAGCTTAATTCCCGTTCGTCCTTGAGTAGGTAAATGATAAAAACAGAATTTTTGATGTGGAATGCTTTCTAGCATATTCTTCAATGTAATTTTCTTTATTGTGGCATGAATGTTCAGATCCAAAAGATTCAAGATAAAAGTTTAATGTTGACATAAAAATAGTAATACTTCAAGCATGCTAACCAAGCAATTATGTCTTATCAAAATAACGTAGCCAAAGAAAGCTTATCCCTACAAAATCATATAGTTTGTCCATGCTTCATTTTTGTCACACAAAATGCTCTCATCATGCACAACCCCGATGACAAGCCAAGCAATTGTTTCATACTTAGCCTTTTCAAACTCTTTCAACTTTTACGCAATATATGAGCGCGAGCCATGGACATAGCACTATGGGTGGAATAGAATATAATGGTTGAGGTTGTGTGAGAAGACAAAAAAGGAGGAAGTCTCGCATTGACGCGGCTAATCAATGGGCTATGGAGATGCCCAACGATTGATGTCAATGCAAGGAGTAGGGATTGCCATGCAACGGATGCACTAGAGCTATGAATATATGAAAGCTCATCAAAGAAACTAAGTGGGTGTGCATCCAACTTGCTTGCTCACAAAGACCTAGGGCATTTGAGGAAGCCCATCATTGGAACATACAAGCCAAGTTCCATAATGAAAAAATCCCACTAGTTTGTGAAAGTGAAAAAATAAGAGACTCTCTATCATGAAGATCATGGTGCTAATTTGAAGCACAAGTGTGGAAAAAGGATAGTAACATTGTCCCTTCTCTCTTTTCCTCTCATTTTTGTATTTGGGCCTTCTTCTCTCTCTTTTTATTTTTTGGCCTCTTTTTTTTCCTATTTTTCGTCCGGAGTCTCATCCCGACTTGTGGGGGAATCATACTCTCCATCATCCTTTCCTCACTTGGGACAATGCTCTAATGATGATCATCACACTTTTATTTACTTACAACTCAAGAATTACAACTTGATACTTAGAACAAAATATGACTCTATGTGAATGCCTCCGGTGGTGTACCGGGATATGCGATGAATCAAGAGTGACATGTATGAAAAAGTAAGCATGGTGGATTTGCCACAAATATGATGTCAACTACATGATCATGCAAGGCAACATGACAATGATGATGCGTGTCATAATACACGGAATGGTGGAAAGTTGCATGGCAATATATCTCGGAATGGCTGTGGAGATGCCATAATAGGTAGGTATGGTGGCTGTTTTGAGGAAGATATAAGGAGGCTTATGTGTGATAGAGCGTATCATATCACGGGGTTTGGATGCACCGGCGAAGTTTGCACCAACTCTCAAGGTGAGAAAGGGCAATGCATGGTACCGAAGAGGCTAGCAATGATGGAAGGGTGAGAGTGTGTATAATCCATGGACTCAACATTAGTCATAAAGAACTCACATACTTATTGCAAAAATCTACAAGTCATCAAAACCAAGCACTATCCGCATGCTCCTAGGAGGATAGATTGGTAAGAAAAGACAATTTCTCGTCCCCGACCGCCACTCATAAGGAAAGCAATCAAAGAACACCTCATGCTTCAAATTTGTCACACAACGTTTACCATACATGCATGCTACGGGACTTGCAAACTTCAACAGAAGTATTTCTCAATTTCACAATTACACAACTATCACACCTGTAATATTACCACCTTTATATCTCAAAACAACTATCAAGTAACAAACTTCTCTTAGTTTTTAATGCACTTTTAGGTTTTTATCTTGGATGCCTATCATATTAGGACTAATTTTATAACCAAAGCAAATTACCATGCTGTTCTAAATGACTCTCAAAATAATATAAGTGAAGCATGAGAGATCAATTATTTCTATAAAATAGAAGTACCGCCGTGCTCTAAAAGATATAAGTGAAGCACTAGAGCAAAATTATCCAACTCAAAAGATATAAGTGAAGCACATAGAGTATTCTAATGAATTCCGATTCATGTGTGTCTCTCTCGAAAGGTGCGTAAATCAAGGATGATTGTGGTAAACTAAAAATCAAAGACTCAAATCATACAAGACGCTCCAAGCAAAACACATATCATGTGGTGAATAAAAATATAGCTCCAAGTAAAGTTACCAATGGACGAAGACGAAAGAGGGGATGCCTTCCGGGGCATCCCCAAGCTTAGGCTTTTGGTTGTCCTTGGATTTTACCTTGAGGTGCCTTTGGCATCCCCAAGCTTAGTCTCTTGCCACTCCTTGTTCCATAATCCATCAAATCTTTTACCCAAAACTTGAAAACTTCACAACACAAAACTTAAACAGAAAATCTCATGAGCTCCGTTAGTAAAAGAAAACAAACCACCACCTAAGGTACTGTAATGAACTCATTCTTTATTTATATTGGTGTTAAACATACTGTATTCCAAATTTTCTATGGTTTATAAACTCTATTACTAGCCATAGATTCATCAAAATAAGCAAACAACACACGAAAAACAGAATCTGTCAAAAACAGAACAGTCTATAGTAATCTGTAGGTTTAGAATACTTCTGGAACCCCAAAAATTCTAAAATAAATTTCTGGACATGGTTAATTTATCTATTAATCATGTGCAAAAATAATTAACTAAATAGCACTCTCCAGTAAAAAATTGGAGCTAATCTCGTGAGCGCTAAAGTTTCTGTTTTTTACAGCAAGATCGCAAAGACCTTCCCCAAGTCTTCCCAAAGGTTCTACTTGGCACAAACACTAATTAAAAGCATATAACCACATATAAACAGAGGATAGATGAATTATTTATTGC
This sequence comes from Triticum aestivum, assembly GCF_018294505.1. Lineage (NCBI taxonomy): Eukaryota > Viridiplantae > Streptophyta > Magnoliopsida > Poales > Poaceae > Triticum > Triticum aestivum. The sequence continues at coordinate 637,717,668 of NC_057800.1, read as the reverse complement.
TAAACAGAATCAAAAAGCAAGAAACAAAAATAAAATTGGGTTGCCTCCCAACAAGCGCTGTCGTTTAACGCCCCTAGCTAGGCATTGATAATTTCGATGATGCTCACAAGAAAGACAAGAATTGAGGCACAAAGAGAGCATCATAAAACACGTGTCAAACACATCTAAGTCTAACATACTTCCTATGCATAGGCATCTTATAGGCAAACAAATTATCAAGGCAAGCAAAAACTAGCATATGCAAGGAAGCAGAAAGAAACAATAGCAATCTCAACATAACGAGAGGTAATTTAGTAACATGAAAATTTGTACAACCATATTTTCCTCTCTCATAATAATTACATGTAGGATCATAAGCAAATTCAACAATATAGCTATCACAAAACATATTCTTAACACGATCCACATGTATGCAAAGTTGACACTCTTCCAAAATAGTGGGATTAATATTAACTAAAGTCATGACCTCTCCAAACCCACTTTTATCAAAAACTTCATAAGACTGAACATTCTCCAAATATGTGGGATCTAAAGTTGACACTCTTCCAAACCCACTTTCAATATTATTGCAAACATTATTATCGATCTCATATTCATCATGGGTCTTAAATAATTTTTCAAGATCAAAAGAAGAATCACCCCAATCATGATCATTGCAAGTAGTCATAGCAAAACTAGCATCCCCAAGCTTGAGGTTTTGCATATCATTAACACAATTGACATTAACAGAATTTATGATAACATCATGGAAATCATGCTTTTCATCGAAGGAACTATCAAGTATGGGTGCAATAGCAACGATCTCATGTTTAACATAAGGAACTATAGCAAATTCATCTTCATAAATATTGGCATCATGGCCACAAGAATAGCAAGCATCATGTTCGTCAAGGGATATTTCAATCAAATCATTGGAATCATAATTATCTATAGATTCATGCATATCATTATTTTCTTCGAAGCAACGGTCATTCTTTCAATAAATTCTTTGACATACACATTATGAGCATAGTTTTCATAGCAATATTTAAGTATGTCAAGATTTTCAGATTTGTAGAGAGTAATATCATACTTTTCAATCAAAGAAGCAACTTCATATGCACCCTTAAAAGCAACAAATTCTTCAATTTATTCTATATCGTAGTAACTATAAACACTCTTTGCATAAGAAGATAAGATTTCATTATCATTAAACTCACATAGGTAGGGGAGGTGTTTTTTAGGGTTCTTAGAGCAACAAGTAAGATCTAAAATTTCACAAAGATTCCAAGCATAACACAGCACTTTGTTTATTTGATCCCATAAGAGTCTCCCTTTTTCAGACAAATGGTGACGCACAAAATGAGCATGCTCATCTAAAGATTTCCCATCAACTAGGCTAGTTGGGGTTTCAGCACGAGCGCATAAGGATCGAAGATGATCCAAGTAGAACACTCTAAGTGGATCCATATCAATAGATTTTTAGCAAGCAAAGATGCAAGCAAATACAAGGCACATGGAAACACAAACAAAGATACATATGAGAAGAAGGCGAACAAAAAAGAGGGCCAATAAAACGGCAAGGGTGAAGTGGGGGAGAGGAAAACGAGAGGCAAATGACAAATAATGTAATGTGAGGGATAAGAGTTTGTGATGGGTACTTGATACGTCTCCAATGTATCTACAATTTTTGATTGCTCCATGCTATATTATCTACTGTTTTGGACATTATTGGGATTTATTATCCACTTTTATATTATTTTTGGGACTAACCTATTAACTGGAGGCCCAGCCCAGAATTGCTGTTTTTTTTGCCTATTTTAGGGTTTCGAAGAAAAGGAATATCAAACGGAATGAAACCTTCGGGAACGTGATTTTCTCACCGAACATGATCCAGGAGACTTGTACCCTACGTCAAGCAACCAACAGGGAGGCCACGAGGTAGGGCGCGCACCTACCCCCCAGGCATGCCCTCCACCCTCGTGGGCCCCCTATTGCTCCACTGACGTACTTCTTCCTCCTATATATACCTACGTACCCCCAAACGATCAGAAACGGAGCCAAAACCCTAATTCCACCGCCGTAACTTTCTGTATCCACGAGATACCATCTTGGGGCCTGTTCTGGAGCTCCTTGGAGGGGGAATCGATCATGGAGGGCTTCTACATCAACACCATAGCCTCTCTGATGAAGTGTGAGTAGTTTACCTCAGACCTTCGGGTCCATAGTTATTAGCTAGATGGCTTCTTCTCTCTTTTTGGATCTCAATACAATGTTCTCCCCCTCTCTTGTGGAGATCTATGCGATGTAATCTTCTTTTTGCGGTGTGTTTGTTGAGACCGATGAATTGTGGGTTTATAATCAAGATTATCTATGAACAATATTTGAATCTTCTCTGAATTCTTTTATGTATGATTGGTTATCTTTGCAAGTCTCTTCGAATTATCAGTTTGGTTGGCCTACTAGATTGTTCTTTCTTGCAATGGGAGAAGTGCTTAGCTTTGGGTTCAATCTTGCGGTGTCCTTTCCCAGTGACAGTAGGGGCATCAAGGCACGTATCGTATTGTTGCCATCGAGGATAACAAGATGTTTTTTATCATATTGCATGAATTTATCCCTCTACATCATGTCATCTTGCTTAAGGCGTTACTCTATTTTCATGAACTTAATACTCTAGATGCATGCTGGATAGCGGTCGATGAGTGGAGTAATAGTAGTAGATGCAGGCAGGAGTCGGTCTACTTGTCTCGGACGTGATGCCTGTATACATGATCATACCTAGATATTCTCATAACTATGCTCAATTCTGTCAATTGCTCAACAATAATTCATTCACCCACCGTAAAATACTTATGCTCTTGAGAGAAGCCACTAGTGAAAACTATGGACCCGGGGTCTATCTTCATCATATTAATCTTCCAATACTTAGTTATTTACTTTGCTTTTTTACTTTGCTTTTATTTTACTTTGCATCTTTATCACAAAAATACCAAAAATATTATCCTATCAAATCTATCAGATCTCACTCTCGTAAGTGAACGTGAAGGGATTGACAACCCCTTATCGCGTTGGTTGCGAGGAGTTATTTGTTTTGTGCAGGTATGAGGGACTTCGCGCGTGGCCTCCTACTGTATTTATACCTTGGTTCTCAAAAACTGAGGGAAATATTTATGCTACTTTGCTGCATCATCCTTTGCTCTTCAAGGAAATCCAACGCAGTGCTCAAGAGGTAGCAAGAAGATTTCTGGCGCCGTTTCTGGGGAGGTTCGCTCAAGTCAAGATTTGACTCCCGACAACGAGCCATTTCTGGCGTCGTTGCCGGGGAGTCTACGCAAAAGTCAACATACCAAGTACCCATCACAACCCTTATCTCCCGCATTACGTTATTTGCCATTTGCCTCTCGTTTTCCTCTCCCCCACTTGACCCTTGCCGTTTTATTTGCCCTCTCTCTCTATCCTCCCTCTCTTTCTATATTTTCCTCTTTTGCCCTCTTGCTTTTTGTTTGCTTGTGTGTTGGATTGCTTGCTTGTCACGATGGCTCAAGATATCACTAAATTGTGTGACTTTACCAATACCAACAACAATGATTTTATTAGCACTCCGATTGCTCCTCTTACCGATGCTGAATCTTGTGAAATTAATGTCGCTTTGCTGAATCTTGTCATGAAAGATCCGTTTTCCGGCCTTCCTAGTGAAGATGTCGTTACCCATCTAAATAGCTTCATTGATTTGTGTGATATGCAAAAGAACAAAGATGTGGGTAATGATATTGTTAAGTTGAAGCTATTTCCTTTTTCGCTTAGAGATCGTGCTAAAACTTGGTTTTCGTCTTTGCCTAAAAATAGTATTGATTCTTGGAACAAGTGCAAAGATGCTTTTATCTCTAAGTATTTTCCTCCCGCTAAGATCATCTCCCTTAGAAACGATATTATGAATTTTAAGCAACTTGATCATGAACATGTTGCACAAGCTTGGGAGAGGATGAAATTAATGATACGTAATTGCCCTACTCATGGTTTGAATTTGTGGATGATTATACATAAATTTTATGCCGGATTGAATTTTGCTTCTAGAAATCTTTTAGATTCGGCCGCGGGAGGCACTTTTATGGAAATCACTTTAGGAGAAGCTACTAAACTCCTAGATAATATTATGGTTAATTATTCTCAATGGCATACTGAAAGATCTACTAATAAAAAGGTGCATGCGATAGAAGAAATTAATGCTTTGAGTGGAAAGATGGATGAACTTATGAAATTATTTGCTATTAAGAGTGTTTCTTCTGATCCTAATGATATGCCCTTGTATACTTTGATTGAGAATAATAATGAATCTATGGATGTCAATTTTGTTGGTAGGAACAATTTTGGTAACAACGCGTATGGAGGAAATTTTAATCCTAGGCCTTATCCTAGTAATCCCTCTAATAATTATGGTAATTCCTACAACAATTCTTATGGAAATTATAATAAGATGCCCTCTGATTTTGAATCTAATATTAAAGAATTTATTACTTCACAAAAGAATTTCAATGCTTTGATTGAAGAAAAATTGCTTAAGATTGATGAGTTGGCTAGGAACGTTGATAGAATTTCTCTTGATGTTGATTCTTTGAAACTTAGATCTATTCCTCCTAATCATGATATCAATGAGTCTCTCAAAGTCATGAAAATTTCCATTGATGAGTGCAAAGAAAGAACCGCTAGGATGCGTGCTAAGAAAGATGCCTTTATAAGAGCGTGTTCTTCTAGTTCCTATGAAAATAAAGATGAAGATCTAAAAGTTATTGGTGTGTCCCCTATTAAATATTTGGTTTGCAATATGAATCTTGATAATGATGGGACTGAATATGATCCACCTTTACCTAGAAGGCGTTCCAAAAATTCGGAGTTTTTAGATCTTGATGCTAAATTTGATGAAAATGGGATTGAAGAAATTAAAACCCTAGATGTTGCTAAACCCACTATTTTGGATTTCAAGGAATTTAATTATGAAAATTGCTCTTTGATTGATTGTATTTCCTTGTTGCAATCCGTGCTAAATTCTCCTCATGCTTATAGTCAAAATAAAGCGTTTACTAAACATATCGTTGATGCCTTGATGCAATCTTATGAAGAAAAAATTGAGTTGGAAGTTTCTATCCCTAGAAAACTTTATGATGAGTGGGAACCTGCTATTAAAATTAAAATTAAAGATCATGAATGCTATGCTTTGTGTGATTTGGGTGCTAGTGTTTCCACGATCCCAAAGACTTTGTGTGATTTGTTAGGTTTCCGTGATTTTGATGATTCCTCTCTAAAGTTGCACCTTGTGGATCCACTATTAAGAAACCAAGGGGAAGAATTAATGATGTTCTTATTGTCGCAAATAGGAATTATGTTCCCGTAGATTTTATTGTTCTTGACATAGATTGCAATCCTTCGTGTCCTATTATTCTTGGTAGACCTTTCCTTTGAACGATTGGTGCAATTATTGATATGAAGGAAGGAAATATTAGATTCTAATTTCCGGTAAGGAAAGGCATGTAACACTTTCCTAGAAAGAAAATTAAATTACCTTATGAACCTATTATGAGAGCACCTTATGGACTGCCTACCAAAGATGGCAATACCTAGATCTATCCTTGCTTTTTATGCCTAGCTAGGGGCGTTAAACGACAGCGCTTGTTGGGAGGCAATCCAATTTTATTTTTATTCCTTGCTTTTTGCTCCTGTTTAGTAATAAATAATTTACCTAGCCTCTGTTTTGGTTGTGTTATTTGTGTTTAATTAGTGTTTGTGCCAAGTAGAACCGTTGGGAAGACTTGGGGAAAGTCTTGTTATCTTGTTATAAAAAACAGAAACTTTAGCGCTCACGAGAACTGCTACCATTTTTATTTGGGAAGTTCTATTTAGTTAATTATTTTTGCAGATGATTAATAGATAAATGCCTCACGTCCAGAAATTTATTCTAGAATTTTTGGGGTTCCAGATATTGCGCTAGCTACAGATTACTACAAACTGTTCTATTTTTGACAGATTCTGTTTTTCGTGTGTTGTTTGCTTATTTTGATGAATCTATGGCTAGTAAAATAGTTTATAAACCATAGAGAAGTTGGAATACAGTAGGTTTAACACCAATATAAATAAAGAATGAGTTCATTACAGTACCTTGAAGTGGTCTTTTGTTTTCTTTTGCTAACGGAGCTCACGAGATTTTCTACTTTAAGTTTTGTGTTGTGAAGTTTTCAAGTTTTGGGTAAAGATTTGATGGATTATGGAACAAGGAGTGGCAAGAGACTAAGCTTGGGGATTCCCATGGCACACCCAAGATAATCTAAGGACAACTAAAAGCCAAATCTTGGGGATGCCCCGGAAGGCATCCCCTCTTTTGTCTACTTCTATCGGTAACTTTACTTGGAGCTATATTTTTATTCACCACATGATATGTGTTTTGCTTGGAGCATCTTGTATGATTTGAGTCTTTGCTTTTTAGTTTGCCACAATCATCCTTGCTGTATGCACCTTTTGAGAGAGCCATACATGATTTGGAATTTTTTAGAATATTCTATGTGCTTCGCTTATATCATTTGAGTTATATAGTTTTGCTCTAGTACTTCACTTATATTTTTTTAGAGAACGGTGGTGGGATTGTTTTATATAAACTATTGATCTCTCGTGCTTCACTTAGATTAATTTGAGAGTCTTAAATAGCATGGTAATTTGCTTAAATAATCCTAATATGCTTGGTATTCAATAATAGTAAAAAAAATTCTTATGAGTGTGTTGAATGCTATGAGAAGTTTGATGCTTGATAATTGTTTTGAGATATGAAGATGGTGATATTAAAGTTGTGCTAGTTGAGTAGTTGTGAATTTGAGAAATACTTGTGTTAAAGTTTGTGATTCCCGTAGCATGCACGTATGGTGAACCGTTATGTGATGAAGTCGGAGCATGATTTATTTTTTGATTGTCTTCCTTATGAGTGGCGGTCGGGGACGAGCGATGGTATTTTCCTACCAATCTATCCCCCTAGGAGCATGCGGTAATACTTTGCTTTGATAACCTATAGATTTTTGCAATAAGTATATGAGTTCTTTATGACTAATGTTGAGTCCATGGATTATACGCACTTTTCTTCCTTCCACCATTGCTAGCCTCTCTAATACCGCGCACCTTTCGCCGGTATCATACACCCACCATATACCTTCCTCAAAACAGCCACCATAGCTACCTATTATGGCATTTCCATAGCCATTCCGAGATATATTGCGATGCAACTTGCCACCATTATGACACACTCCATCATTGTCATATTGCTTAGCATGATCATGTAGTTGACATCGTATTTGTGGCAAAGCCACCATTCATAATTCTTTCATACATGTCACTCTTGATTCATTGCATATCCCGGTACACCGCCGGAGGCATTCATATAGAGTCATATTTTGTTCTAAGTATCGAGTTGTAATTGTTGAGTTGTAAGAAAATAAAAGTGTGATGATCACCATCATTAGAGCATTGTCCCAGTAAGGAAAGGATGATGGAGACTATGATTCCCCCACAAGTCGGGATGAGACTCTGGACGAACAATAAAAAAAGAGGCCATAAAAAAGAGAAAAGGCCCAAATAAAAAAATGAGAGAAAAAGAGAGAAGGGACAATGTTACTATCCTTTACCACACTTGTGCTTCAAAGTAGCACCATGATATTCATGATAGAGAGTCTCTCATTTCGTCACTTTCATATACTAGTGGGAATTTTTCATTATAGAACTTGGCTTGTATATTCCAATGATGGGCTTCCTCAAAAATTGCCCTAGGTCTTCGTGAGCAAGCAAGTTGGATGCACACCCACTTAGTTTCTTTTGTTGACCTTTCATATACTTATAGCTCTAGTGCATCCGTTGCATGGCAATCCATACTCACTCACATTGATATCTATTGATGGGCATCTCCATAGCCCGTTGATACGCCTAGTTGATGTGAGACAATCTTCTCCCTTTTTGTCTTCTCCACAACCACCATTCTATTCCACATATAGTGCTATATCCATGGCTCACGCTCATGTATTGCGTGAAGATTAAAAAAGTTTGAGAATGTCAAAAGTATGAAACAATTGCTTGGCTTGTCATCGGGGTTGTGCATGATTTAAATACTTTGTGTGGTGAAGATAGAGCATAGCCAGACTATGCTTTTGTAGGGATAACTTTCTTTGGCCATGTTATTTTGAGAAGACATGATTGCTTTGTTAGTATGCTTGAAGTATTATTATTTTTATGTCAATATTAAACTTTTATCTTGAATCTTTTGGATCTGAATATTCATACCACAATTAAGAAGAATTACATTGAAAATATGCCAAGTAGCATTCCACATCAAAAATTCTGTTTTTATAATTTACCTACTCGAGTACGAGCATGAATTAAGCTTGGGGATGCTTGATACGTCTCCAACTATCTATAATTTTTGATTGCTCCATGCTATATTATCTACTGTTTTGGACATTATTGGGATTTATTATCCACTTTTATATTATTTTTGGGACTAACCTATTAACCGGAGGCCCAGCCCAGAATTGCTGTTTTTTTTTGCCTATTTTAGGGTTTCAAAGAAAAGGAATATCAAACAGAGTCCAAACGGAAGGAAACCTTTGGGAACGTGATTTTCTCACCGAACATGATCCAGGAGACTTGGACCCTACGTCAAGCAACCAACAGGGAGGCCACGAGGTAGGGGGGCGCGCCTCCCCCCCAAGCGCGCCCTCCACCCTCATGGGCCCCATGTTGCTCCACCGACGTACTTCTTCCTCCTATATATACCTACGTACCCCCAAACGATCAGAAATGGAGCCAAAACCCTAATTCCACCGCCGTAACTTTCTGTATCCACGAGATCCCATCTTGGGGCCTGTTCCGGAGCTCCGCCGGAGGGGGTATCGATCACGGAGGGCTTCTACATCAACACCATAGCCTCTCCGATGAAGTGTGAGTATTTTACCTCAGACCTTCGGGTCCATAGTTATTAGCTAGATGGCTTCTTCTCTCTTTTTGGATCTCAACACAATGTTCTCCCCCTCTCTTTTGGAGATCTATTCGATGTAATCTTTTTTTTGCGGTGTGTTTGTTGAGACCGATGAATTGTTGGTTTATGATCAAGATTATCTATGAACAATATTTGAATCTTCTCTGAATTCTTTTATGTATGATTGGTTATCTTTGCAAGTCTCTTCGAATTATCAGTTTGGTTTGGCCTACTAGATTGTTCTTTCTTGCAATGGGTGAAGTGCTTAGCTTTGGGTTCAATCTTGCGGTGTCCTTTCCCAGTGACAGTAGGGGCAGTAAGGCAAGTATTGTATTGTTGCCATCGAGGATAAAAAGATGGGGTTTTTATCATATTGCATGAATTTATCCATCTACATCATGTCATGTTGCTTAAGGCGTTACTCTGTTTTCATGAACTTAATACTCTAGATGCATGCTGGATAGCGGTCGATGAGTGGAGTAATAGTAGTAGATGCAGGTAGGAGTCGGTCTACTTGTCTCGGACGTGATGCCTATATACATGATCAAACCTAGATATTCTCATAACTATGCTCAATTCTGTCAATTGCTCAACAGTAATTCGTTCACCCACCGTAAAATACTTATGCTCTTGAGAGAAGCCACTAGTGAAACCTATGGCCCCCGGGTCTATCTTCATCATATTAATCTTCCAATACTTAGTTACTTCCTTTGCTTTTTACTTTGCTTTTATTTTACTTTGCATCTTTATCACAAAAATACCAAAAATATTATCCTATCATATCTATCAGATCTCACTCTCGTAAGTGACGAAGGGATTGACAACCGCTTATCGCGTTGGTTGCAAGGAGTTATTTGTTTTGTGCAGGTACGAGGGACTTCCTGCATGGCCTCCTACTGCATCATCCTTTCCTCTTCAAGGAAATCCAACGCAGTGCTCAAGAGGTAGCAGTACTTGGTATGTCTTGACTTGTGCGTAGATCTCCCCGGCAATGGTGCGAGAAATCCTTCTAGCTACCTCTTGAGCACTGCGTTGGTTTTCCCTTGAAGAGGAAAGGGTGATGCGGAAAAGTAGCATAAGTATTTCCCTTAGTTTTTGAGAACCAAGGTATCAATCCAGTAGGAGGCCACACGCAAGTCCCTCGTACCTACATAAACAAATAAGAACCTCACAACCAACGCGATAAAGGGGTTGTCAATCCCTTCACGGTCACTTACGAGAGTGAGATCTGATAGTGATGATAAGTTAATATTTTTGGTATTTTTATGATAAAGATTAAAAGTAAAGATTGCAAAATAAAAGGTAGTATAAATAGCTTGTTGACGGAAGATTAATATATTGGAGAATAGACCCAGGGGGCATAGGTTTCACTAGTGGATTCTCTCAAGATAGCATAAGTATTACGGTGGGTGATCAAATTACTGTCGAGCAATTGATAGAAAAGCGAATAATTATGAGAATATCTAGGAATGATCATGTATATAGGCATCACGTCTGTGACAAGTAGACCGCTATCCAACATGCATCTAGAGTATTAAGTTCATAAGAACAGAGTAGGGCATTAAGTAAGATGACATGATGTAGAGGGACAAACTCAAGCAATATGATATAAAACCCATCTTTTTATCCTCGATGGCAACAATACAATACGTGTCGTTTCCCTTTCTGTCACTGGGATCGAGCACCGCAAGATTGAACCCAAAGCTAAGCACTTCTCCCATTGCAAGAAATATCAATCTAGTAGGCCAAACCAAACTGATAATTCGAAGAGACTTGCAAAGATAACCAATCATACATAAAAGATTTCGGAGAAGAATCAAATATTGTTCATAGATAGACTTGATCATAAACCGACAATTCATTGGATCTCGACAAACACACCGCAAAAAGAGTTACATCGAATAGATCTCCAAGAAGATCGAGGAGAACATTGTATTGAGATCCAAAGGGAGAGAAGAAGCCATCTAGCTAATAGCTATGGACCCGAAGGTCTGAAGTAAACTACCCACACATCATCGGAGGGGCCATGGAGTTGATGTAGAGGACCTCCATGATCGATGCCCCCTCTGGCAGAGCTCCGGAAAAGGCCCCAAGATGGGATATCTTGGGTACAGAAGGTTGCGGCGGTGGAAATAGGGTTTCGTAGTGCTCCTGGATGTTTTCAGGGTATATGAGTATATATAGGAGGAAGAAGTAGGTCGGTTGAGCCACGAGGGGGGAGGGCGCACTCAGGGGGGTAGGCGCGCCCCCTGCCTCTTAGGCTCCTCGGTTGTTTCTTGACGTCCACTCCATGTCCTCTGGATCACGTTTGTTCCAAAAATCACGCTCCCGAAGGTTTCATTCCGTTTGGACTCTGTTTGATATTCCTTTTCTGCAAAACTCTGAAATAGGCAAAAAAACAGCAATTTGCACCGGGCCTTGGGTTAATAGGTTAGTCCCAAAAATAATATAAAAGTGTATAATAAAACCCATTAAACATCCAAAACAGAATATATAATACCATGGAACATTCAAAAATAATAGATACGTTGGAGACGTATTAGTCATATTGTAGCGGTGCTTAGGCGAAGCCCTGCGTCGGTAGCTTCGTCGACATTGTCATCACGCCGTCGTGCCGACAGAACTCTCCCTCGTAGCTCTACTGGATCGTGAGTTCTTGGGATGTCACCGAGTTGAATGTGTGCAGATCACGGAGGTGTCGTACGTTCGGTACTAGGATCGGTCGATCTTGAAGACGTACGGCTACATCAACCATGTTGTCATAACGCTTCCTCTTATGGTCTACGAGGGTACGTGGATGACACTCTCCCCTCTCATTGCTATGCATCACCATGATCTTGCGCGTGTGTAGGACTTTTTTGAAATTACTACGTTCCCCAACAGTGGCATCCGAGCCAGGTCTATGCATAGATGTTATATGCACGAGTAGAACACAAAGGAGTTATGGGCGTGGGTATATACATATTGCTTGTCGTCACTAGTTGATTCTTGATTCGGCGGTATTGTTGGATGGAGCGGCTCGAACGGACATTACGCGTACGCTTACATGAGACTGGTTCTACCGACGTGCTTCGCACACAGGTGGCTAGTGGGCGTCTGTTTCTCCAACTTTAGTTGAATCGGATTCAATGAACATGGTTCTTTTGAAGATCAAAAAGCAATCACTGTACCACGCTGTGGTTTTTGATGCATAGGTAAGAACGGTTCTTGCTCAGCCAGTAGCAGCCACGTAAAACTTGCAACAACAAAGTAGAGTACGTCTAACTTGTTTTTGCAGGGCTTGTTGTGATGTGATATGGTCAAGACGTGATGAGATATAAGTTGTTGTATGAGATGATCATGTTTCATTAAAGTTATCAGCAACTAGCAGGAGCCTTATGGTGGTCTCTTTATTGTATAAGATGCGAGCGCCATATAATTGCTTTACTTTATCGCTATGCGATAGCAATAGTTGCAAAAGCAATAGTTGGCGAGACGACCATATGACGACACGTTGCTAGAGATCAAGATGATGGAGATCATGGTGTCATGCCGGTGACGATAGAGATCATGACAGTGTTTTGGAGATGGAGATTAAAGGCACAAGATGATGATGGCCATATCATGTCACGTATTTTGGTTGCATGTGATATTTATCTTGTTGGGGAACGTAGCAGAATTTTAAAATTTTCTACGCATCACCAAGATCAATCTATGAAGTCATCTAGCAACGAGGGAGAGAGGAGTGCATCTACATACCCTTGTAGATCACGAGCGGAAGCGTTCAAGAGAACGGGGTTGATGGAGTCGTACTCGTCGTGATCCAAATCACCGAAGATCCTAGCGCCGAACGGACGGCACCTCCGCGCTCAATAAGTATGGAGCGAGGATGTCTCCCGCGCCTTGATCCAGCAAGGAGGAGGGAGAGGTTGAGGAAGAAGGCTCCAACAGCAGCACGACGGCGTGGTGGTGGTGAAGCTGCAGTACTCCGGCAGGGCTTCGCCAAGCTCTTACGGAGGAGGAGAGGTGTTGGGGAGGGGAGGGGCTGTGCCTTGGATGTAGTGTGCAGCCCTCCCCTTGCCCCTCTATTTATAGGGGAAGGAGGAAGGGGGCCGGCCCCCTCTAGATGAGATCTAGAGGGGGGGCGGCAGCCAAGGGGAGGGGACTTGCCCCCCAAGCAAGGGGGCGCCCCCTTTAGGGTTCCCCCCCCAACCCTAGGCGCATGGGCCCAAGGGGGGGATGCGGCCAGCCCAAGTAGGGCTAGTTCCCCTTTCCTCTATAGCCCATTAGGCCCTCCGAGAGAGGTGGACCCTCCCGGTGGACCCTCGGAACCCCTCTGGTGGCCCCGGTACAATACCGATATGCCCCCGAACCTTTCCGGTGACCGTATGACAACTTCCTACATATAAATCTTCACCTCCGAACCATTCCGGAACTCCTCGTGGCGTCCGGGAGCTCATCCGGGACTCCAAACAACATTCGGTAATCACATACAAGTCTTCCTAACAACCCTAGCGTCACCGAACCTTAAGTGTGTAGACCCTACGGGTTCGGGAGACATGCAGACATGACCGAGACGACTCTCCGGTTAATAACCAACAGCGGGATCTGGATACCCATGTTGGCTCCCACATGCTCCACGATGATCTCATCGGATGGACCACGATGTCGAGGATTCAATCAATCCGTATACAATTCCCTTTGTCAATCGGTACGTTACTTGCCTGAGACTCGATCGTCGGTATCCCAATACCTTGTTCAGTCTCGTTACCGGCAAGTCACTTTACTCGTACCGTAATGCATGATCCCGTGATCAACCACTTGATCACATTGAGCTCATTATGATGATGCATTACCGAGTGGGCCCAGAGATACCTCTCCGTCATACAGAGTGACAAATCCCAGTCTCGATTTGTGCCAACCCAACAGACAATTTCGGAGATACCTGTAATGTACCTTTATAGGCACCCAGTTACGTTGTGACGTTTGGCACACCCAAGGCACTCCTACGGTATCCGGGAGTTGCACAATCTCATGGTCTAAGGAAATGATACTTGACATTCAGAAAAGCTACAGCAAACGAACTACACGATCTTTGAGCTATGCTTAGGATTGGGTCTTGTCCATCACATCATTCTCCTAATGATGTGATCCCGTTATCAATGACATCCAATGTCCATAGTCAGGAAACCATGACTATCTTTTGATCAACGAGCTAGTCAACTAGAGGCTCACTAGGGACGTGTTGTGGTCTATGTATTCACACATGTATTACGATTTCCGGATAACACAATTATAGCATGAACGATAGACAATTATCATGAACAAAGAAATATAATAATAACCATTTTATTATTGCCTCTAGGGCATATTTCCAACAGTCTCCCACTTGCACTAGAGTCAATATTCTAGTTACATTGTGATGAATCAAACACCCATGCAGTTCTGGTGTTGATCATGTTTTGCTCTAGGGAGAGGTTTAGTCAACGGATCTGCTACATTCAGGTCCGTATGTACTTTACAGATCTCTATGTCTCCATTTTGAACACTTTCACGAATGGAGTTGAAGCGACGCTTGATATGCCTGGTCTTCCTGTGAAACCTGGGCTCCTTGGCAAGGGCGGTTTGTGACTTAGAGTCATCCAGATCTGTGTTGAAGCTAGCATTGACGTAACCGTTTACGACGAGCTCTTCGTCACCTCCATAAACGAGAAACATTTGCTTGGTCCTTTTCAGGTACTTTAGGATATTCTTGACCGCTGTCCAGTGTTCCATGTCGGGATTACTTTGGTACCTTCCTACCAAACTTACGACAAGGTTTACATCAGGTCTGGTACACAGCATAGCATACATGATAGACCCTATGGCCGAGGCATAGGAGACGACACTCATCTTTTTTCTATCTTCTGCCATGGTCGGGCATTGAGCCGTGCTCAATCTCATTTCTTGCAATACAGGCAAGAACCCCTTCTTCGACTGATCCATTTTGAACTTCTTCAATATCTTGTCAAGGTACATACTCTGTGAAAGACCAATGAGGCGTCTCAATCTATCTCTATAGATCTTGATGCCTAATATATAAGCAGCTTCTCCAAGATCCTTCATTGAAAAACACTTGTTCAAGTAGGCCTTTATGCTTTCCAAGAATTCTATATCATTTCCCATCAACAGTATGTCATCCACATACAATATGAGAAATGCTACAGAGCTCCCACTCATTTTCTTGTAAATGCAGGCTTCTCCATAAGTCTGCATAAACCCAAACGCTTTGATCATCTCATCAAAACGGATGTTCCAACTCCGAGATGCTTGCACCAGCCCGTAAATCAAGCGTTGGAGCTTGCACACCTTGTCAGCATTCTTAGGATCGACAAAACCTTCCGGCTGCATCATATACAATTCTTCCTTAAGGAAACCATTAAGGAATGCTGTTTTGACGTCCATTTGCCATATCTCATAATCATAGAATGCGACAATTGCTAACATGATTCGGACGGACTTCAGCTTCGCTACGGATGAGAAAGTCTCATCGTAGTCAACCCCTTGAACTTGTCGATAACCCTTAGCGACAAGCCGAGCTTTATAGATGGTCACATTACCATCCGCGTCTGTCTTCTTCTTAAAGATCCATTTATTTTCTATGGCTCGCCGATCATCGGGCAAGTCAGTCAAAGTCCATACTTTGTTTTCATACATGGATCCTATCTCGGATTTCATGGCTTCCATCCATTTGTCGGAATCCGGGCCCGCCATTGCTTCTTCATAGTTCGAAGGTTCACCGTTGTCTAACAACATGATTTCCAAGACAGGGTTGTCGTACCAATCTGGTGCGGAACGTATCCTTGTGGACCTACGAAGTTCAGTAGCAACTTGATCTGAAGTTTCATGATCATCATCATCAACTTCCTCTCTAGTCGGTGCAGGCACCTCAGGAACATTTTCTTGAGCTGCGCCACTTACCGGTTCAAGAGGTAATACTTCAGCAAGTTCTACTTTCCTCCCACTTATTTCTTTCGAGAGAAACTCTTTCTCTAGAAAGGACCCATTCTTGGCAACAAAGATCTTGCCTTCGGATCTAAGGTAGAAGGTATACCCAACAGTTTCTTTAGGGTATCCTATGAAGACGCATTTTTCCGACTTGGGTTCGAGCTTTTCAGGTTGAAGTTTCTTGACATAAGCATCGCATCCCCAAACTTTTAGAAACGACAGCTTAGGTTTCTTTCCAAACCATAATTCATACGGTGTCGTCTCAACAGATTTCGACGGAGCCCTATTTAAAGTGAATGCGGTAGTCTCTAAAGCATAGCCCCAAAATGACAGCGGTAAATCGGTAAGAGACATCATAGATCGCACCATATCCAATAGAGTGCGATTACGACGTTCGGACTCAGGATTACGCTGAGGTGTTCCAGGCGGCGTGAGTTGTGAAACTATTCCACATTTTCTTAAGTGTGTGTGCCAAATTCGTGACTCAAGTATTCTCCCCCACGATCTGATCGCAAGAACTTCATTTTCCTGTCACGTTGATTCTCAACCTTACTCTGAAATTCCTTGAACTTTTCAAAGGTCTCAGACTTGTGTTTCATTAAGTAGACATACCCATATCTACTCAAGTCATCAGTGAGGGTGAGAACATAATGATAGCCACCGCGAGCCTCAACACTCATTGGACCGCACACATCAGTATGTATGATTTCCAATAAGTTGGTTGCTCGCTCCATTGTTCCTGAGAATGGAGTCTTGGTCATTTTACCCATGAGGCATGGTTCGCACGTGTCAAATGATTCGTAATCAAGAGACTCTAAAAGTCCATCTGCATGGAGCTTCTTCATGCGTTTGACACCTATGTGACCAAGGCGGCAGTGCCACAAGTATGTGGGACTCTCATTATCAACCTTACATCTTTTGGTATTCACACTATGAATATGTGTAGCATTACGCTCGAGATTCATTAAGAATAAACCATTCACCATCGGAGCATGACCATAGAACATATCTCTCATATAAATAGAACAACCATTATTCTCGGATTTAAATGAGTAGCCATCTCGAATTAAACAAGATCCTGATACAATGTTCATGCTCAAATCTGGCACTAAATAACAATTATTGAGGTTTAAAACTAATCTTGTAGGTAAATGTAGAGGCAGCGTGCCGACGGCGGTCACATCGACCTTGGAACCATTCCCGAGGCGCATCGTCACCTCGTCCTTCGCCAGTCTCTGCTTATTCCGCAGCTCCTGCTTTGAGTTACAAATGTGAGCAACCGCACCTGTATCAAATATCCAGGAGCTACTACGACTACTGGTAAGGTACACATCAATTACATGTATATCACATATACCTTTAGTGTTGCCGGCCTTCTTGTCTGCTAAGTATTTGGGGCAGTTCCGCTTCCAGTGACCACTTCCCTTGCAATAAAAACACTCAGTCTCGGGCTTGGGTCCATTCTTTGGCTTCTTCCCGGCAGCTTGCTTACCGGGCACGGCAACTCCCTTGCCGTCCTTCTTGAAGTTCTTCTTACCCTTGCCTTTCTTGAACTTAGTGGTTTTATTCACCATCAACACTTGATGTTCCTTTTTGATTTCCACCTCTGCTGATTTCAGCATTGAATATACCTCAGGAATGGTCTTTTCCATCCCCTGCATATTGAAGTTCATCACAAAGCTCTTGTAGCTTGGTGGAAGCGACTGAAGGATTCTGTCAATGACCGCGTCATCCGGGAGATTAACTCCCAGCTGAGACAAGCGGTTATGCAACCCAGACATTTTGAGTATGTGCTCACTAACAGAACTATTTTCCTCCATCTTACAGCTGAACAACTTGTCAGAGACTTCATATCTCTCGACCCGGGCATGAGCTTGAAAAACCATTTTCATCTCTTCGAACATCTCATATGCTCCGTGTCTCTCAAAACGCTTTTGGAGCCCCGGTTCTAAGCTGTAAAGCATGCCGCACTGAACGAGGGAGTGATCATCAGCACGTGACTGCCAAGCGTTCATAATGTCTTGGTTCTCTGGCACAGGTGCGTCACCTAGCGGTGCTTCTAGGACATAATCTTTCTTGATAGCTATGAGGATGATCCTCAGGTTCCGGACCCAGTCCGTATAGTTGCTGCCATCGTCTTTCAGCTTGGTTTTCTCTAGGAACGCGTTGAAGTTGAGGACAACGTGGGCCATTTGATCTACAAGACATATTGTAAACATTTTAGACTAAGTTCATGATAATTAAGTTCATCTAATCAAATTATTCAATGAACTCCCACTCAGATAGACATCCCTCCGGTCATCTAAGTATAACATGATCCGAGTTAACTAGGTCGTGTCCGATCATCACGTGAGACGGACTAGTCAACATCGGTGAACATCTTCATGTTGATCGTATCTTCTATACGACTCATGCTCGACCTTTCGGTCTTCCGTGTTCGGAGGCCATGTTTGTACATGCTAGGCTCATCAAGTCAACCTAAGTGTATTGCGTGTGTAAATCTGGCTTACACCCTTTGTATTCGAACGTTAGAATCTATCACACCCGATCATCACGTGGTGCTTCAAAACAACGAACCTTCGCAATGGTGCATAGTTAGGGGGAACACTTTCTTGAAATTATTTCGAGGGATCATCTTATTTAAGCTACCATTGTTCTAAGCAAATAAGATGCAAAACATGATAAACATCACATGCAATCAAATAGTGACATGATATGGCCAATATCATTTGCTCCTTTTGATCTCCATCTTCGGGGCTCCATGATCATCGTTGTCACCGGCATGACACCATGATCTCCATCATCATGATCTCCATCATCGTGTCTTCTTGAAGTTGTCTCGTCATCTATTACTTCTACTACTATGGCTAACGCTTTAGCAATAAAGTAAAGTAATTACATGACGTTTATGTTGACACGCAGGTCATAAATAAATAAAGACAACTCCTATGGCTCCTGCCGGTTGTCAAACTCATCGACATGCAAGTCGTGATTCCTATTACAAGAACATGATCATCTCATACATCACATATATTATTCATCACATCCTTTGGCCATATCACATCACAAAACACTTGCTGCAAAAACAAGTTAGACGTCCTCTAATTGTTGTTGCAAGTTTTTACGTGGCTGCTATAGGTTTCTTGCAAGAATGTTTCTTACCTATGCCAAAACCACAACGTGAATTGCCAATTTCTATTTACCCTTCATAAGGACCCTGTTCATCGAATCCAATCCGACTAAAGTGGGAGAGACAGACACCCGCCAGCCACCTTATGCAACTAGTGCATGTCAGTCAGTGGAACCGGTCTCACATAAGCGTACGTGTAAGGTTGGTCCGGGCCGCTTCATCCCACAATGCCGCCGAAGAAAGATAAGACTAGTAACGGCAAGATAATTGACAATATCGATGCCCACAACTGCTTTGTGTTCTACTCGTGCATTGTAACTACGCATAGACCTAGCTCATGATGCCACTATTGGGGAACGTAGCAGAATTTTGAAATTTTCTACGCATCACCAAGATCAATCTATGGAGTCATCTAGCAACGAGGGAGAGAGGAGTGCATCTACATACCCTTGTAGATCATGAGCGGAAGCGTTCAAGAGAACGGGGTTGATGGAGTCGTACTCGTCGTGATCAAAATCACCGAATATCCTAGCGCCGAACGGACGACACCTCCGCGTTCAACACACATACGGAGCGAGGACGCCTCCCGCGCCTTGATCCAGCAAGGAGGAGGGAGAGGTTGAGGAAGAAGGCTCCAACAGTAGCACGACGGTGTGGTGGTGGTGAAGCTGCAGTACTCTGGCAGGGCTTCGCCAAGCTCTTACGGAGGAGGAGAGGTGTTGGGGAGGGGAGGGGCTGCGCCTTGGATGTTGTGTGCAGCCCTCCCCTTGCCCCTCTATTTATAGGGGAAGGAGGAAGGGGGCCGGCCCCCTCTAGATGAGATCTAGAGGGGGGGCGGCAGCCAAGGGGAGGGGGCTTGCCCCCCAAGCAAGGGGGCGCCCCCTTTAGGGTTCCCCCCCCCCAACCCTAGGCGCATGGGCCCAAGGGGGGATGTGGCCAAGCCCATGTAGGGCTGGTTCCCTTTTCCTCTATAGCCCATTAGGCCCTCCGAGAGAGATGGCCCCTCCCGGTGGACCCCCGAAACCCCTTCGGTGGCCCCGATACAATACCGATATGCCCCCGAACCTTTCCGGTGACCGTATGACAACTTCCTACATATAAATCTTCACGTCCGGACCATTCTGGAACTCCTCGTGACGTCCAGGATCTTATCCGGGACTCCGAAAAACATTCGGTAATCACATACAAGTCTTCCTAACAACCCTAGCGTCACCGAACCTTAAGTGTGTAGACCCTACGGGTTCGGGAGACATGCAGACATGACCGAGACGACTCTCCGGTCAATAACCAACAGCAGGATCTGGATACCCATGTTGGCTCCCACATGCTCCACGGTGATTTCATCGGATGAACCACGATGTCGAGGATTCAATCAATCCGTATACAATTCCCTTTGTCAATCGGTACGTTACTTGCCTGAGACTCGATCGTCGGTATCCCAATACCTTGTTCAGTCTCATTACCGGCAAGTCACTTTACTCGTACCGTAATGCATGATCCCGTGATCAACCACTTGATCACATTGAGCTCATTATGATGATGCATTACCGAGTGGGCCCAGAGATACCTCTCTGTCATACGGAGTGACAAATTCCAGTCTCGATTCGTGCCAACCCAACAGACACTTTCGGAGATACCTGTAATGTACCTTTATAGTCACCCAGTTACGTTGTGACGTTTGGCACACCCAAGGCACTCCTACGGTATCCGGGAGTTGCACAATCTCATGGTCTAAGGAAATGATACTTGACATTCAAAAAAGCTACAACAAACGAACTACACGATCTTTGAGCTATGCTTAGGATTGGGTCTTGTCCATCACATCATTCTCCTAATGATGTGATCCCGTTATCAATGACATCCAATGTCCATAGTCAGGAAAGCATGACTATCTTTTGATCAATGAGCTAGTCAACTAGAGGCTCACTAGGGACGTGTTGTGGTCTATGTATTCACACATGTATTACGATTTCCGGATAACACAATTATAGCATGAACAATAGACAATTATCATGAACAAAGAAATATAATAATAACCATTTTATTATTGCCTCTAGGGCATATTTCCAACATATCCTTTATGTATCTTATTTTGCTTAGTTCGGCGGTGATACGTCTCCAACATATCTATAATTTTTGATCATTCCATGATATTATGTTATCTGTTTTGGATGATAACAGGCTTTATTTTACACTTTTATATTATTTTTGGGACTAACCTATTAACCGGAGGCCCAGCCCAAATTGTTGTTTTTTTTGCTTATTTCAATGTTTCATAGAAAAGGAATATCAAACGGAGTCCAAACGGAATGAAACCTTTGGGAACGTGATTTTTGCAACAAATGTGATCCAGAGGACTTGGAGTGGACGTCAAGCAATCAACAAGGCGGCCACGAGGCAGGGGGCACACCTACCCCCCTGGGCGTGCCCTCCACCCTCGTGGGCCCCTCGTTGCTCTACCTACCTACTTCTTCCTCCTATATATATATATCCATATACCCCGTAAACATCCAGGAGCACCACGAAACCCTATTTCCATCGCCGCAACCTTCTGTACCCAAGAGATCCCATCTTGGGGCCTTTCCGGAGCTTCGCCGGATGGGGGATTGATCACGGAGGGCCTCTACATCAACTCCATGGCCCCTCCGATGATGTGTGAGTAGTTTACTTCAGACCTTCAGGTCCATAACTAGTAGCTAGATGGCTTCTTCTCTCTCTTTGGATCTCAATACAAAGTTCTCCTCGATTCTCTTGGAGATCTATTCGATGTAATCTTCTTTTGCGGTGTGTTTGTCGAGATCCGATGAATTGTGGGTTTATGATCAAGTTTATCTATGAACAATACTTGAATCTTCTCTGAATTATTTTATGTATGATTGGTTTATCTTTGCAAGTCTCTTCGAATTATCAGTTTGGTTTGGCCTACTAGATTAATCTTTCTTGCAATGGGAGAAGTGCTTAGCTTTGGGTTCAATCTTGTGGTGCTCGATCCCAGTGACAGAAAGGGAAACGACACGTATTGTATTGTTGCCATCGAGGATAAAAAGATGGGGTTTACATCATATTGCATGAGTTTATCCCTCTACATCATGTCATATTGCTTAAGGCGTTACTCTATTCTTATGAACTTAATACTCTAGATGCATGCTGGATAGCGGTCGATGTGTGGAGTAATAGTAGTAGATGCAGGCAGGAGTCGGTCTACTTGTCACGGACGTGATGCCTATATACATAATCATGCCTAGATATTCCCATAATTATTCGCTTTTCTATCAATTGCTCGACAGTAATTTGTTCACCCACCGTAATACTTATGCTATCTTGAGAGAAGCCACTAGTGAAACCTATGGCCCCCAGGTCTATTTTCCAACATACAAGTTTCCAATCTATTTTATTTTGCAATCTTTACTTTCAATCTATATCATAAAAATACCAAAAATACTTATCTTATTATTATGATCTCTATCAGATCTCACTCTTGCAAGTGGTCGTGAAGGGATTGACAACCCCTTTATCGTGTTGGTTGTGAGGATATTATTTGTTTGTGTAGGTATGAGGTGACTCAAAAACCCAGGGAAATACTTACGCTGCTTTACTGCACCACCCTTTCCTCTTCAAGGGAAAACCAACGCAGTGCTCAAGAGGTAGCAAGAAGGATTTTCGGCAAGAAGAAGACTGACGCTGACGGTAATATTACTATCTGCAAAGCTCGACTTGTCGCAAAAGGTTTTCAGCAAGTTCAAGGGATTGACTACGATGAGACCTTCTCACCCGTAGCGATGCTTAAGTCTGTCCGAATCATGTTAGCAATTGCCGCATTTTATGATTATGAAATTTGGCAGATGGATGTCAAAACTGCATTCCTGAATGGATTTCTAGAAGAAGAGTTGTATATGATGCAACCAGAAGGTTTTGTCGATCCAAAAGGAGCTAACAAAGTGTGCAAGCTCCAGCGATCCATTTATGGACTGGTGCAAGCCTCTCGGAGTTGGAATAAACGCTTTGATAGTGTGATCAAAGCATTTGGTTTTATACAGACTTTTGGAGAAGCCTGTATTTACAAGAAAGTGAGTGGGAGCTCTGTAGCATTTCTGATATTATATGTGGATGACATATTACTAATTGGAAATGATATAGAATTTCTGGATAGCATAAAGGGATACTTGAATAAGAGTTTTTCAATGAAAGACCTCGGTGAAGCTGCTTACATATTGGGCATTAAGATCTATAGAGATAGATCAAGACACTTAATTGGACTTTCACAAACCACATACCTTGACAAAGTTTTGAAGAAGTTCAAAATGGATCAAGCAAAGAAAGGGTTCTTGCCTGTGTTACAAGGTGTGAAGTTGAGTAAGACTCAATGCCCGACCACTGCAGAAGATAGAGAGAAAATGAAACATGTTCCCTATGCTTCAGCCATAGGCTCTATCATGTATGCAATGCTGTGTACCAGACCTGATGTGTGCCTTGCTATAAGTCTAGCAGGGAGGTACCAAAGTAATCCAGGAGTGGATCACTGGACAGCGGTCAAGAACATCCTAAAATACCTGAAAAGGACTAAGGATATGTTTCTCATATATGGAGGTGACAAAGAGCTCATCGTAAAAGGTTACGTTGATGCAAGCTTTGACACTGATCCAGACGATTCTAAATCGCAAACCGGCTACGTGTTTACATTAAACGGTGGAGCTGTCAGTTGGTGCAGTTCTAAACAAAGCGTTGTAGCGGGATCTACATGTGAAGCGGAGTACATAGCTGCTTCGGAAGCAGCAAATGAAGAAGTCTGGATGAAGGAGTTCATATCCGATCTAGGTGTCATACCTAGTGCATCGGGTCCAATGAAAATCTTTTGTGACAATACTGGTGCAATTTCCTTGGCAAAGGAATCCAGATTTCACAAGAGAACCAAGCACATCAAGAGATGCTTCAATTCCATCCGGGATCTAGTCCAGGTGGGAGACATAGAGATTTGCAAGATACATATGGATCTGATTGTTGCAGACCCATTGACTAAGCCTCTTCCACGAGCAAAACATGATCAGCACCAAGGCTCCATGGGTGTTAGAATCATTACTATGTAATCTAGATTATTAACTCTAGTGCAAGTGGGAGACTGAAGGAAATATGCCCTGGAGGGAATAATAAAGTTATTATTTATTTCCTTATATCATGGTAAATGTTTATTATTCTTGCTAGAATTGTATTAACTGGAAACATAATGCATGTGTGAATACATAGACAAACAGAGTGTCACTAGTATGCCTCTACTTGACTAGCTCGTTAATCGAAGATGGTTATGTTTCCTAACCATGAACAAAGAGTTGTTATTTGATTAACGGGATCACATCATTAGGTGAATGATCTGATTGACATGACCCATTCCATTAGCTTAGCACCCGATCGTTTAGTATGTTGCTATTGCTTTCTTCATGACTTATACATGTTCCTATGACTATGAGATTATGCAACTCCCGTTTGCCGGAGGAACACTTTGTGTGCTATCAAATGTCACAACGTAAATGGGTGATTATAAAGGTGCTCTACAGGTGTCTCCAAAGGTACATGTTGGGTTGGCGTATTTCGAGATTAGGATTTGTCACTCCGATTGTCGGAGAGGTATCTCTGGGCCCTCTCGGTAATGCACATCACATAAGCCTTGGAAGCATTGCAACTAATGAGTTAGTTGCGAGATGATGTATTACAGAACGAGTAAAGATACTTGCCAGTAACGAGATTGAACTAGGTATTGAGATACCGACGATCGAATCTCGGGCAAGTAACATACCAATGACAAAGGGAACACCATATGTTGCTATGCGGTCTGACCGATAAAGATCTTCGTAGAACATGTAGGAGCCAATATGAGCATGCAAGTTCCGCTATTGGTTATTGACCGGTCTCGGTCATGTCTACATTGTTCTCGAACCCGTAGGGTCCGCACGCTTAAGGTTTCGATGACAGTTATATTATGAGTTTATGAGTTTTGATGTACCGAAGTTAGTTCGGAGTCTCGGATGTGATCACGGACATGACGAGGAGTCTCGAAATGGTCAAGACATAAAGATTGATATATTGGACGGCTATATTC
Organism: Triticum aestivum; assembly: GCF_018294505.1. Lineage (NCBI taxonomy): Eukaryota > Viridiplantae > Streptophyta > Magnoliopsida > Poales > Poaceae > Triticum > Triticum aestivum. Next base: position 637,692,501 of record NC_057800.1, on the reverse strand, counting down.
GGACACAGGGAGTGTTCCGGGTGATTTTAGAGAAAACCGGAGAGCCGGAGGGTTACCGGAACCCTACCGAGAGAAGTAATGGGCCTTATGGGCCTTAGTGGAGAGAGAGAGGGGCAGCCTGGGTGGGCCGCGCGCCTCCTCCTCCCTGGTCCGAATTGGACTAGGAGAGGTGGGGCGGAGCCCCCCTTTCCCTCTCCCTCCCCACTTCCTTCCCCCTCCTAGTAGGAGTCCTACTCCTACTAGGAGGAGGACTCCTCCTGGCGCGCCTATAGGGGCCGGCCGGCCTCCTCCCCTTGCTCCTTTATATACGGGGGCAGGGGGGCACCCCTAGACACAAGTTGATCCACGTGATCATATTCTTAGCCGTGTGCAGTGCCCCCTTCCACCACAGTCCTCGATAATATTGTAGCGGTGCTTAGGCGAAGCCCTGCGATGGTAGTACATCAAGATCGTCACCACGCCGTCGTGCTGACGGAACTCTTCCCCGACACTTTGCTGGATCAGAGTCCGGGGATCGTCATCGAGCTGAACGTGTGCTAGAACTCGGAGGTGCCGTAGTTTCGGTGCTTGATCGGTCGAACCGTGGAGACGTACGACTACATCAACCAAACGCTTCCGTTGTCGATCTGCAAGGGTACGTAGATCACACTCTCCCCTCTCATTGCTATGCATCACCATGATCTTGCGTGTGCGTAGGATTTTTTTGAAATTACTACGTTCCCCAACACATGCAGGGCCGGGCTGGTAAAATCCGGGGCCCTATGCGAAACTAAATAATGGGGCCCTATCTCACTAGAAATAAATGAACTGTCAAGCAATTATAATGTATATTTGATATAGTGTGTTACATAACAAATTATGTTGTACTGAAACACAATATGAATAAAATAAAATTATAGTGATATGGTAGTAGATATCAATTGGGGATTATGCATCAATGTTTGACAATTAAACGAATCGTCTAACTCACCTAGTCTTGTGTCCCATCAGATTGAATTGCTATACTATGATCTTTAATCGAGGAGCAATAATGCAAGAACATATCATCTTTACTACTGTTTATAGCAACCCCTCAGTATTTGTACTAGTTCAGTTGCTAAGATTAGTAACTCGAAACGGGAGTTGCAGAATAAACAGAGACTAGTTAAGGGTGAAGTGACGATGTGTGTTGGAAGTGGTTCCAAGATTGATATGATCATCATCGCACACTCCCTATACTTTCGGGATTAGTGTTGAACCTGAATAAGTGTTATTTGGTGTTTGCGTTGAGCATGAATATGATTTGATCATGTTTATTGTAATATGGTTATTCATTTAAGTAAGATAATAAATTGTTGTTCTGTTTACATGAATAAAACCTTATATGGTTACACACCCAATGAAAATAGTTTGTTGGATCTCGATCATAGTGATACACATAATCATAATATTGAAACCAAAAGATGCAAAGTTAATAATGATAGTGCAACTTATTTGTGGCACTGCCGTTTAGGTCATATTGGTGTAAAGCGCATGAAGAAACTCCATGCTGATGGGATTTTGGAATCACTTGATGCTTGCGAACCATGCCTCATGGGCAAGATGACTAAGACTCCGTTCTCCGGAGCGAGCAACTGACTTATTGGAAATAATACATACTGATGTATGCGGTCCGATGAGTGTTAAAGCTCATGGCAAGTATCGTTATTTTCTGAACTTCACAGATGATTTGAGTAGATATGGGTATATCTACTTGATGAGACATAAGTCTGAAACATTTGAAAAGTTCAAATAATTTCAGAGTGAAGTGGAGAATCACCGTAACAAGAAAATAAAAGTTTCTACGATATGATCGCAGAGGTAAAATATTTGAGTTACGAGTTTGGCCTTCAGTTAAAACAATGTGAAATAGTTTTACTACTCACGCCACCTGGAACACCACAGCATAATGGTGTGTCCGAACATTATAACCGTACTTTATTAGATATGGTGCGATCTATGATGTCTCTTATCGATCTACCACTATCGTTTTGAGGTTATGCATTAAAGACAGCTGCATTCACGTTTAAAAGGGAACCATCTAAGTCCGTTGAGACGACACAATCTGAACTGTGGTTTGGCAAGAAACCAAAGTTGTCGTTTCTTAAAGCTTGGGATTGTGATGCTCATATGAAAAAGTTTCATCCTGATAAGCTCAAACCCAAATCGGAGAAATATGTCTTCATAGGATACCCAAAGGAGACTGTTGGGTACACCTTCTATCACAAATCCGAAGGCAAGACTTTTGTTGCTAAATTCGGAGTTTTTCTAGAGAAGGAGTTTCTCTCGAAAGAAGTGAGTGGGAGGAAAGTAGAACTTGATGAGGTAACTGTACCTGCTCCCTTATTGGAAAGTAGTTCATCACAGAAATCTGTTCCTATGACTACTACACCAATTAGTGAGGAAGCTAATGATGATGATCATGTAACTTCAGATCAAGTTACTACCGAATCTCGTAGGTAAATCAGAGTGAGATCCGCACCAGAGTGGTATAGTAATCCTGTTCTGGAAGTCATGTTACTAGACCGTGACGAACTTGCGAACTATGAGGAAGCGATGATGAGCCCAGATTCCGCGAAATGGTTTGAGGCCATAAAATCTGAGATATGATCCATGTATGAGAACAAAGTATGGACTTTGATGGATTTGCCCGATGATCGGCAAGCCATAGAAAATAAATGGATCTTCAAGAGGAAGACGGATGCTGATAGTAGTGTTACTATCTACAAAGCTAGAATTGTCGCAAAAGGTTTTTGACAAGTTCAAGGTGTTGACTACGATGAGATTTTCTCACTCGTATATATGCTTAAGTCTGTCCGAATCATGTTAGCAATTGCCGCATTTTATGAAATCTGGCAAATGGATAAGCAAAACTGCATTCCTTAATGGATTTCTTAAAGAAGAGTTGTATATGATGCAACCAGAAGGTTTTGTCAATCCTAAAGGTGTTAACAAAATATGCAAGCTCCAACGATCCATCTATGGACTGGTTTTTTTGCAAGCATCTCGGAGTTGGAATATACGCTTTGATAAGTTGATCCAAGCATATAGTTTTATACAGACTTACGGTGAAGCCTGTATTTACAAGAAAGTGAGTGGGAGCACTACAACATTTCTGATAAGTATATGTGAACAACATATTGTTGATCGGAAATAATGTATAATTTTCTGGAAAGCATAAAGGAATATTTGAAAGGAGTTTTTCAAAGAAAGACCACGGTAAAGCTGCTTACATATTGAGCATCAAGATCTATAGAGATGGATCAAGACGCTTGATCAGTTTTTTCAATGAGTACATACCTTGACAAGATTTTGAAGTAGTTCAAAATGGAACAGTCAAAGAAAGAGTTCTTGACTGTGTTGCAAGGTGTGAAATTGAGTAAGACTCAAAGCCCGACCACGACAGAAGATAGAAATAGAATGAAAGTCATTCCCTATGCCTCAGCCATAGGTTCTATAAAGTATGCCATGCTGTGTACCAGATCTATTGTATACCCTACACTGTGTTAAGCAAGGGAGTACAATAGTGATCTAAGAGTAGATCACTGGACAGCGGTCAAAATTATCCTTAGTGGAATAAGGAAATATTTCTCAATTATGGAGGTGACAAAAAGGTTCGTCGTAAAAAGTTACGTCGATGCAAGTTTTGACACAAATCTGGATGACTCTAAGTCTCGATCTAGATACATATTGGAAGTGGGAGCAATAAGCTAGAGTAGCTCCGTGCAGAGCATTGTTGACATAGAAATTCGCAAAATACTTACGGATCTGAATGTGACAGACCCGTTGACTAAAATTATCTCACAAGCAAAACATGATCACACCTTAGTACTCTTTGGGTGTTAATCACATAGCGATGTGAACTAGATTACTGACTCTAGTAAACCCTTTGGGTGTTGATCACATATCGATGTGAACTATGGGTGTTAATCACATGGTGATGTGAACTATTGCTGTTAAATCACATGGCAATATGAACTAGATTATTGACTCTAGTGCAAGTGGGAGACTGAAGGAAATATGCCCTAGAGGCAATAATAAAGTTATTATTTATTTCCTTATATCATGATAAATGTTTATTATTCATGCTAGAATTGTATTAACCGGAAACATAATACTTGTGTGAATACATAGACAAACAAAGTGTCACTAGTATGCCTCTACTTGACTAGCTCGTTAATCGAAGATGGTTATGTTTCCTAACCATAAACAAAAGAGTTGTTATTTGATTAACGGGATCACATCATTAGGAGAATGATGTGATTGACATGACCCATTCCATTAGCTTAGCACCCGATCGTTTAGTATGTTGCTATTGCTTTCTTCATGACTTATACATGTTCCTATGACTATGAGATTATGCAACTCCCGTTTGCCGGAGGAACACTTTGTGTGCTACCAAACGTCACAACGTAACTGGGTGATTATAAAGGAGCTCTACAGGTGTCTCCAAAGGTACATGTTGGGTTGGCGTATTTCGAGATTAGGATTTGTCACTCCGACTGTCGGAGAGGTATCTCTGGGCCCTCTTGGTAATGCACATCACATAAGACTTGCAAGCATTGCAACTAATGAGTTAGTTGCGAGATGATGTATTACGAAACGAGTAAAGAGACTTGCCGGTAACGAAATTGAACTAGGTATTGAGATACCGATCATCGAATCTCGGTAAGTAACATACCGATGACAAAGGGAACAACGTATGTTGTTTTGCGGTCTGACCGATAAAGATCTTCGTAGAATATGTAGGAGCCAATATGAGCATCCAGGTTCCGCTATTGGTTATTGACCAGAGATGTGTCTCGGTCATGTCTACATTGTTCTCGAACCCGTAGGGTCCGCACGCTTAAGGTTTCGATGACAGTTATATTATGAGTTTATGTGTTTTGATGTACCGAAGTTAGTTCGGAGTCCCGGATGTGATCACGGACATGATGAGGAGTCTCGAAATGGTCGAGACATAAAATTGATATATTGGACGGCTATATTCGGACACCGGAAGTGTTCCGGGTGATTTCAGAGAAAACCGGAGAGCCGGAGGGTTACCGGACCCCCCCCCCCCGGGGGAGAAGTAATGGGCCATATGGGCCTAAGTAGAGAGAGAGAGGGGCAGCCAGAGGTGGGCTGCGCGCCTCCTCCCCCCTGGTCCGAATTGGACTAGGAGTGGGGGCGGCGCCCCCCCTTTCCCTCTCCCTCCCCACTTCTTTCCCCCTCCTAGTAGGAGTCCTACTCCTACTAGGAGGAGGACTCCTCCTGGCGCGCCTATAGGGGCCGGCCGGCCTCCTCCCCTTGCTCCTTTATATACGGGGGCAGGGGGGCACCCCTAGACACACAAGTTGATCCACGTGATCATATTCTTAGCCATGTGCGGTGCCCCCTTCCACCATAATCCTCGATAATATTGTAGCGGTGCTTAGGCGAAGCCCTGCGACGGTAGAACATCAAGATCGTCACCACGCCGTCGTGCTAACGGAACTCTTCCCCGACACTTTGCTGGATCGGAGTCCGGGGATCGTCATCGAGCTGAACGTGTGCTAAAACTCGGAGGTGCCGTAGTTTCGGTGCTTGATCGGTCGGGCCGTGAAGACGTACGACTACATCAACCACGTTGTGCTAACGCTTCCGCTGTCGGTCTACAAGGGTACGTAGATCACACTCTCCCCTCTCGTTGCTATGCATCACCATGATCTTGCGTGTGCGTAGGAATTTTTTTTGAAATTACTACGTTCCCCAACAGCCTCTGCCTATAAATGTCGCCGTGTCATCCGTCGCGGCATCGCCGGTTCTAGATGTGGATGGCAGGAGGCAGGAGGATGCGCATGCACCGTGTCACCTGCCCATGGATTCTCGATGCGATCGATGGAGGAGAACTGAACCGTCCTTGGGTTACAAATCGAGTAGATCAGCTTGTTATTTTTTTAGCAGAGATCGAGGCATCGAGCAGATCATCATGCCCTAGCACCCTGGCGGCTGGGATCGCAAGAGAGGCATCGAACCATCCAAGCAACGAGCAGTGGCTTGGGATGGTCGAGTAGTGGCCCGGTGGACTCATGTACTGGGGGAGTCACGCGATAGCGGGCAGAGGCCTAGTTCTATGTGCGGCCCAACAACTACCCTTAAAGTTTGAGGTTGCGACGCTTATGTGGAAAAGTTTCAAACTGATAAGCTCGAACCCAAATCGAAGTAGTGGGTCTTCATAGGATACCCAAAACGAAACTGCTGGGTACACCTTCTATCATAGATCCGAAGGCAAGATATTTTGTTGCTTAGAATGGATCCTTTCTAGATAAGGAGTTTCTCTCGAAAGAAGTGAGTGGGAGGAAAGTAGAACTTGATGAGGTAATTGTACCTTCTTCCGAATTGGAAAGTAGTTCATCACAGAAATCAGTTCCAGTGATTCCTACACCAATTAGTGAGGAAGCTAATGTTGATGATCATGAAACTTCAGATCAAGTTACTACCGAACCTCGTAGGTCAACTAGAGTACGGTTCGCAACAGAGTGGTACGATAATCCTGTTCTGGAAGTCATGTTACTAGACCATGATGAACCTACGAACTATGAGGAAGCAATGATGAGCCCAAATTCAGCAAAATGGCTTGAGGCCATGAAATCTGAGATGGGATCCATGTATGAGAACAAAGTATGGACTTTGATTGACTTGCCTGGTGATCGACGAGTCATTAAGAATAAATGGATCTTCAAGAGGAAGACGGACGCTGATAGTAGTGTTACTATCTACAAAGCTCGAATTGTCACAAAAATGTTTTCGACAAGTTCAAGGTGTTGACTACGATGAGATTTTCTCACCCGTATCGATGCTTAAAAGTCTATCTGAATCATGTTAGCAGTTGCAGAATTTTATGAAATCTGGCAAATGGATGTCAAAATTTCATTCCTTAACGGATTTCTTAAAGAAGAGTTGTATATGATGCAACTAGAAGGTTTTGTTGATCCTAACGGTGCTAACAAAGTGAGCAAGCTCCAACGATCCATCTATGGACTGGTGCAAGCATCTCAGAGTTGGAATATATGCTTTGATAAAGTGATCAAAGCATATGGTTTTATACAGACTTGCGGTGAAGCTTGTATTTACAAGAAAGTGAGTGGGAGCACTACAACATTTCTGATAAGTATATGTGAATGACATATTGTTGATCGGAAATAATGTAGAATTTTCTGGAAAGCATAAAGGAATGTTTGAAAGGAGTTTTCCAAAGAAAGACCTCAGTGAAGCTACTTACATATTGAGCATCAAGATCTATAGAGATAGATCAAGATGCTTGATATATTTTCAATCAGTACATACCTTGCCAAGATTTTGAAGTAGTTCAAAATAGAACAGTCAAAGAATGAGTTCTTGCCTGTGTTGCAAGGTGTGAAGTTCAGTAAAGACTCAAAACCCGACCAGGGCAGAAAATAGAAAGAGAATGAGAAGTCATTCCCTATGCCTCAGTCATAGGTTCTACAAAGTATGCTATGATGTGTACCAGACCTATTGTGTACTTCACCATAAGTTTGGCAAGAGGGTACAATAGTGATCCAGGAGTGGATCACTGGACAACGGTTAAAAATATCCTTAGTGGAATAAGGAAATGTTTCTCGGTTATGGACGAGACAAAGAGTTCATTGTAAAGAGTTACATCGATGCAAGCTTTAACACTGATCTGGATGACTCTAAGTCTCGATCTAGATACATATTGAAAGTGGGAGCAATTAGCTAGAGTAGCTCCGTGCAAAGCATTGTAGACATAGAAAATTTGCAAAATACATACAGCTCTGAATGTGGCAGACCCGTTGACTAAAATTCTCTCACAAGCAAAACATGATCACTCTTTGGGTGTTAATCACATAGCAATGTGAACTAGATTATTTCCTCTAGTAAACCATTTGGGTGTTAGTCACATGGAGATATGAACTAATCACATAAAGATGTGAACTATTGGTATTAAATCACATGACCATGTGAAGTAGATTACTGACTCTAGTGCAAGTGGGAGACTGGAGGAAATATGCCCTAGAGGCAATAATAAAGTTGTTATTTATATTTCCTTATATCATGATAAATGTTTATTATTCATGCTAGAATTTTATTAACTGGAAACTTAGTACATGTGTGAATACATAGACAAATAGAGTGTCCCTAGTATGCATGTACTTGACTAGCTCGTTAATCAAAGATGGTTAAGTTTACTAGCCATGGACATGTGTTGTCATTTGATGAACGGGATCACATCATTAGAGAATGATGTGATGGACAAGACCCATTTGTTGGGGATATTACTATCAGTCATGACCCGCCTAGGAGGGGCCGGGTCAGCCCCAATGGCGGGTTACGCAAGAAGCCTAGTAAACATTCAAGACGATAGTTTATTAAACCTTATAGAAGGCCCAAAGGCCTGGAGGCGGCTTAATGCCCGATATTCTAAACCGACGTATGTAAGGAAAGACTTGTAAAGAAAGGCATGTAAAAGAAGTCACCGAGCCGGACACGATTATGAGCCGGCCGGGAGGCGTCAACCCATGTATATAAGGGGACGACCCGGTGGCGGCTTAGGGAAAGAAACAAGAGATCGACAACCAAGCCGGTGAGTTGAGCCTCTTGGTGATCGAAGGCTCAGCAATACCAACACAACTAGATGTAGGCTTTTACCTTCATCATAAGGGGCCAAACTAGTATAAAACTCCTCGTGTCCTTTGTCCCGATTAACCCCTTCAAGCTTCCTAGTTGCGATGGCCCTACGACTAAGTCCTTCCACTAGGACATCTGCCATGACAATTCCATGATAGTTGGTGCCCACCATGGGGCCAGTGCACGGTGGATTTGAGTTCTTGAAGGGCAACCTCGAAGGGCTCAAGGGATACGTTGTGGGCCGGATGACCAAGAGTCGTCACGGCAAGCTCTACATCGACAACGAAGGCTGGGGCCCCGAGGCCGGCTCAATTGAGTACAGGTACCGGGTCCCCTTCGGTGGAATTCACGTCTACATCGGCCGGATCGGTGAGTCAGGTCCTGAGCCGGACGTCCACACCAACCTCATCGAAACGGCTCGGCGCGCGAGGACCGCCCGTGTTCAATCTGCCGTGAAGCATGTCTTCGTAGGCTGCGTCCACGGCGGTGAATACTCTGAAGGATCGGTGGAGGGTGGTGAGATGGCCGTCTATTCTGACACTGCATCATCAACGGGCGAGATGGACTCTTTGTACCAGCTGCGGGACGGCATGCTCGGGGGATGTTCCGATGGCAGCAGTATTCCGGACCCCTTTGAGCCGCCAAATTGGGCCGGAGTCTTCATGGCAGGGACACAGCCCGGGCAGAACTCTACAGCAACGGCGGCAATAGCTACCGGGTCGGCTGCTGCTGGGTCAGGAGACCCCGCGCGCCCCCGGCTCAGATCTTGATGGACCTCATGGATAAACTGACGACTCTGTTGACTGGCGTGGTAGAGCCGGCGGATAAAGCCCAGCATGACACAGAGGTGGCACGCGTACATGAAGAGATGGTGCAAGCTAAGGAAAATCTAGCCGCAAAGGAAGTCAGGATGGCAGCAGAGCGGGCAGCTTTGGACGTTTGTGCTCAACAGCTTCAAGCGGAGACCTTCCGGCTCTCGGTGGACCTGAACACGTCGAACGAGGTCATGAGGAGGAGGCATCAGAAAACTCAATCACGTCTGCCTCTGACGCTCGATCCTAGGAATATTTTTCATACGCCCGGAGCCAGGGAAGTAACCCGCCGGAGGCACCCCAAATTACAACACCCGGCGCGCAGGTCCAGCCGCATGCCATGGATCCACCTCGTATAATTACCGCTCCGCCTCATTATGTCCCAACGCCACTGGGTCACTTCTCCAACCCCTTGGAAAACCTCATTGCAGCATCGGCTCGTCTGGCGGCTCTCTCGATGGAAGGTGAGGGAGTCCTGGAATAGGGGGTGTTCGGGACTATACCTTCAGCCGGACTCCTGGACTATGAAGATACAAGATTGAAGACTTCGTCCCGTGTCCGGATGGGACTTTCCTTGGCGTGGATGGCAAGCTTGGCGATGCGGATATTCAAGATCTCCTACCATTGTAACCGACTTTATGTAACCCTAACCCTATCCTATGTCTATATAAACCGGAGGGTTGTAGTCCGTAGGCAATCAACTCCATATACAACAATCATACCATAGGCTAGCTTCTAGGGTTTAGCCTCCTTGATCTCGTGGTAGATCTACTCTTGTACTACCCATATCATCAATATTAATCAAGCAGGAGTAGGGTATTACCTCCATCGAGAGGGCCCGAACCTGGGTAAAAAACATCGTGTCCCTTGTCTCCTGTTACCATCCGGCCTTGACGCACAGTTCGGGACCCCCTACCCGAGATCCGCCGGTTTTGACACCGACATTGGTGCTTTCATTGAGAGTTCCTCTGTGTCGTCGCCTTTAGGCCCGATGGCTCCTTTGATCATCAACAACGATACGGTCCAGGGTGAAACTTTTCTCCCCGGACAGATCTTCGTCTTCGGCGGCTTCGCTCTGCGGGCCAATTCACTCGGCCACCTGGAGCAGATCGAAAGCTACGCCCCTGGCCATCAGGTCAGGTTTGGAAGCCTAAACTACATGGCTGACATCCACGGGGACTTGATCTTCGACGGATTCGAGCCACAGCCAAGCGCGCCGCACTGTCTCGATGGGCATGATATAGCTCTGCCGCCGAACAGCGCCTTGGAGGCCGCATACGCATCGGTTTCGACCATTGATTCGGAGCATACTGCGCCGATCGAGGATCAGCGGTTAGACGCTGCCTCAGGGGCTGCGATCTCAGAGGCGATCGAGCCGAACTCCAGCCCCGCACTCCGCATGGCCCGTGACTCCGAGGATCCGGACTCCTCCCCGGACTCTGAAACCCCCCGCGCCCCTGCCAATCTAATCCGATTGGGTGCCGATAATGGAGTTCACCGCCGCAGACATCTTTCAGCATTCGCCTTCTGGCGACATCTTGAACTCTCTTAAGTCTCTCTCTTTATCAGGAGAGCCCTGGCCGGACTACGGTCAGCGAGGGTGGGATACGGACGATAAGGAAATTCAAAGCCCACCCACCACCCACTTTGTAGCCACTGTCGACGATCTAACCGACATGCTTGACTTCAGCTCCGAAGACATCGACGGCATGGACGACGATGTAGGAGACGAACAGGAACCAGCACCTGTAGGGCGCTGGAAGGCCACCTCGTCATATGACATATATATGGTGGATACTCCAAAAGATGGAGATGGCGATGGAACAGTGGGGGATGACGCCCCCAAGAAACAGCCGAAGCGCCGGCGTCAGCGGCGCCGCTCTAAATCCCGCCAAAGCAAAAACGGTGATTCCGGCACGGGAGATAATACTACCCCGGATAACGCCGAAGAACACCCACCTCAGCAAGATTCGGCACAGGAAGATGGAGAAGCCAGCCCTCATGAGAGAGCGGCAGACCGAGAGGTCGAGGATGATAACTATACGCCTCCCTCCGAAGACGAGGCAAGCCTCGATGACGACGAATTCGTCATACCATCAGACCCCGCCGAACAAGAGCGTTTTAAACGCAGGCTTTTAGCCACGGCAAGCAGCCTCAAGAAAAAGCAGCAACAGCTTAAAGCTGCCCAAGATTTGCTAGCTGACAGATGGACTGAAGTCCTTACGGCCGAAGAGTATGAACTCGAACGCCCCTCCAAGAGTTACCCGAAGCGCAGGCCGCTACCCCGATCAGAGGAGGAAGCACCTACATCACCAGCGCATGACATGGCAGACCGGCCACCTCGCGGCCGCGACAGAGAGGCCCCTCGGCCCTCCACCCAAGCCATGCCCCGACGCCGCTCAACTAAGGCACGGGAAAATGCGCCCGACCTGCGAGACATACTGGAGGATAAGGCAAGACAAACAAGATCGATCTACGGATCGCGCAGGCGCCCTACGGCATGTGACAATGATCTTCACTCCGGATACAACAAATCCGGCCGGGCCGAACACAACAGACATAGCGCTTCCGAGCTACGTCGTGATATAGCCCAGTACAGAGGCGCCGCACACCCGCTATGCTTCACGAATGAAGTAATGGATCATAAAATCCCAGAGGGTTTCAAACCCGTAAACATCGAATCATACGATGGCACAACAGACCCGGCGGTATGGATCGAGGATTATCTCCTTCACATCCACATGGCACGCGGCGATGATCTACACGCCATCAAATACCTCCCGCTCAAACTTAAAGGACCGGCCCGGCATTGGCTTAACAGCTTGCCAGCAGACTCAATCGGTTCTTGGGAGGACCTGGAAGCCGCATTCCTCGACAACTTCCAGGGCACTTACGTGCGACCGCCGGATGCCGACGACTTAAGCCACATAATTCAGCAGCCAGAGGAATCGGCCAGACAATTCTGGACACGGTTCCTAACAAAGAAAAACCAAATAGTCGACTGTCCGGACGCAGAGGCCCTAGCAGCCTTCAAGCATAACATCCGCGACGAGTGGCTTGCCCGGCACCTGGGACAGGAAAAGCCGAAATCCATGGCAGCCCTCACGACACTCATGACCCGCTTTTGCGCGGGAGAAGACAGCTGGCTAGCTCGCAGTAACAACTTATCAAAGAACCCTGGTAATTCGGATACCAAGGACAAAAGTGGCAGGACACGTCGGAATAAGCAAAAACGCCGCGTTAACAGCGACAGCAATGAAGACACGGCAGTCAATGCCGGATTCAAAGGCTATAAATCCGGTCAGCGGAAAAAGCCATTCAAAAAGAATACTCAGGGCCCGTCCAGTTTGGACCGAATACTCGATCGCTTGTGCCAGATACATGGCACCCCCGAAAGGCCAGCCAATCACACTAACAGGGATTGTTGGGTGTTCAAGCAGGCAGGCAAGTTAAGGGCCGAAAACAGAGACAAGGGGCTGCACAGCGACGACGAGGAGCCCAAGCCGCCGAACAACAATGGACAGAAGGGCTTTCCCCCACAAGTGCGGACGGTGAACATGATATACGCAACCCACATTCCCAAGCGGGAGCGGAAGCGTGCGCTACGGGACGTATACGCGATAGAGCCAGTCGCCCCAAAGTTCAACCCATGGTCCTCCTGCCCGATCACTTTTGATCGAAGGGACCATCCCACTAGCATCCGTCATGGCGGCTTCGCCGCATTGGTTCTCGACCCAATCATCGACGGATTTCATCTCACAAGAGTCCTCATGGACGGCGGCAGTAGCCTGAACCTGCTTTATCAGGATACAGTGCGGAAAATGGGCATAGATCCCTCAAGGATTAAGCCCACAAGAACGACCTTTAAAGGCGTTATACCAGGTGTAGAAGCCAACTGTACAGGCTCAGTAACACTTGACGTGGTCTTCGGATCCCCGGACAATTTCCGAAGCGAAGAGTTAATCTTCGATATAGTCCCGTTTCGCAGTGGCTATCACGCCCTGCTCGGACGAACCGCATTTGCAAAGTTCAATGCGGTGCCGCACTACGCATATCTCAAGCTCAAGATGCCAGGCCCTCGAGGAGTAATTACGGTCAACGGAAACACCGAACGCTCCCTCCGTACGGAGGAGCATACGGCGGCTCTCGCAGCGGAGGTACGAAGTAGCCTTCTCAGGCAATTCTCCAGTCCGGCCATTAAAAAGCCAGACACTGCCAAGCGCGCCCGGAGTAACCCACAGCAGGACCGCCTGGCACACTCTGAGCAAGCGTAGCAATGCGGCCCCAACCCCAGCTATCGCGACATAGCGAAACCAGTACCTCGCGTACATAACTACGCCCTTGAAATACCATGGGCACAGGGGAAGGGGCACAATAACGGCACGCCCAGAATACGGCTTAAAACGTACTAGGGGCTGCCGGATTCTCTTTTTAATTTTTTCTTACCTTCAGGACTCCATACTTCGGACGACCTGTTCGGCAATTCGACTGCCGCACAAACGATGCAAGATCCAGGGAGGCAGACAAGCCATGCCGCACTATGGAACTCCCAGGTGGTCTCTGTTACGAGCGGTATACCTGTTTTAAATACAATTCCGCGGCCTGCCCCCGGTCAGGACATACTGAATAGTCCAATATCTTTTGCTTACCGCACTATTTGTATCGTTCGGCTTTGATAAATAGCCTTTATATAAACAATGCATAGCTTTTGTCTATTTTCTGCATTACTCTCTTTTATATATGTTCATTAATGACATGTTGCACCCGTACACTGTGGTACGGCAAGTACGCCAGGGGCTTCAGTACCCTTTAATATGGTGTGAGAAGTCCGTACACTTTCACAAGTGCGGCACCCCGAACTTATAGCACTATATGCATCGGCTCCGAATCATGATTTGGGTCAATAGTTGGGTTTGCCCGGCTCCTATGTTTTGGTGCCTTACGTTCCGCTATATCGGCTAAGGTAGCACTAGGAGAACCACTGCGATTGTGCCCCGGTTGAGCTGGGTTAAGCACCTCAGTGGAGAAAGCTAAAACTGACTGTCATGATGAGGCGAGAGACCGGTCGCTGTTCGAGAGGTTTTTTCGAGTCCCTAAAGACTTATGCCGCTTCGAGCGAGGAGCCGGATTTGTCCGGCCAAGGCGTGGATAGCGCCCCGAACTCGGTCTTCCGAACTAGGGGCTTCGCCGAAATTTAAAATTATAAAGTTCTATGGCTAAGTGAGAGTGTTCAAGCATTATAGTCCGATTGCCTGGTTCGTTGTGCTGAGCGCCTCCCTCGAAGGACCCAACTATGGGAAAAAGAGCGCTCAGGTTTATCCCGAACACCCCAGCACTAGTGGCATGGGGGCAGAAGCCGACGACTGGCCATCTCTCAATTTTTTGATAAACGGCCGCACAGAAAATAATATTTTAAATTCAACAAGCATTGCTTAAGCGCCTATGAACAAGTTTTCAGCGCACAGGATAAAAACGAGCGAGTTTATTCAAAAATTACATCCTTGGTACATTCATCCGCCACAAGGTGGGCACCCGCAAGAACATCCTTGTAATAGTTCTCGGGCTTGCGATGCTCCTTCCCCGGCGACAGCCCGCCCTTCACAAGCTTCTCACCGTCCAGCTTACCCCAGTGCACCTTTGCACGGGCAAGGGCCCGACGGGCACCTTCGATGCAGACGGAGCGCTTGATGACCTCGAGCCTTGGACAGGACTCCACCAGCCGCCGCACCAGCCCGAAGTAGCTCCCAGGCAGGGCCTCTCCGGGCCACAGCCGAACTATGAAGCCCTTCATGGCCTGTTCGGCCGCCTTGTGGAGCTCGACCAACTGTTTCAGCTAGTCGCTCAAGGGCACAGGGTGTCCGGCCTCAGCATACTGAGACCAGAACACCTTCTCCGTCGAGCTGCCCTCTTCAGCTCGGAAGAATGCAGCGGCATCAGATACGTTGCGGGGAAGATCTGCGAATGCCCCTGGAGAACTCCGGATTCGGGTAAGTAACAAGTAGTTTACTTTTATAATTCTTCTTTGCATAAAGAAGGCCTTACCCGCTGCTATCTTCTTAATCTCCTCCAACTCTTGGAGGGCCTTTTGGGCTTCGGCCTTGGCAGACTTGGCAGTCTCAAGGGCCGCCGCGAGCTCGGATGCTTGGGTCTTTGACTCAAGCTCCAAACTCTCATGTTTTTTCATGAGAGCCTGAAGCTCTTGCTGTACCTCGCCGACCTGAGCCCCAAGTTTCTCTCGCTCGGTGCGCTCCGCGGCCGTTTTCTTTTCGGCCTCGGACATCGCCTGCTTGAGGGTCGCCACATCAGTGGTGGCCCCTATAATAAGCAGTGCAATCCTGTTATTTTTTGCAATCACGCCTCTCTATAGGCACTTTTTCTATAAGGTATTTCCTACCTTCTTTTTCCTCGAGCTGCCGCTTGGCAAGGCCGAGCTCTTGCTTGGTCCGCTTGAGGTCCTGTTTCAGGACACCCACCTCCGCAGTCAGTGCGGCGGTGGATAGCGGCGAAGCCTGCACACGCATATTGACTCTTTATTGTTAGACTCCTGCGAAATTTACTATATCCTCTATTCGGCTTTTCTTTCCGAACGCCAAACAGAGCATCAGGGGCTACTGTCTATGCGGTTATATTTTTACATATTTTTACTTGCCTCGAAGCCCGTTAGGAGGCTAGCGCAAGGTTCACTCAGTCCGCTCTTGGCGGACTGAACCTTCTGGATCACCGTACTCATAATAGTACGGTGCTCCACATCGATGGAGGCGCCGTCAAGCACCTCGAGCAGATTGTCCGGCACCTCCGGTTGGACGGAGGCCGCCGGCTCAGAAGGCTTGCTCCTCTTGGAAGGAGTTCGCCTACCGCAGTCCGGAACTGTTGAAGATTCCGGCGCGGTGTCCGGCACAAAGCCGGACTTGGAGCCCTGGGGGGTCTTGTCCCCTTTACTCCTGGGGTCCGGGAGGTCGCCCTCCGGCTCCTCCAAGACCACCTCCTCCTGCCCCGGAGCTCGTTGCGACGCCACTTCAGCGTCATCCGCAGTGCGGTGGGAGACAGCGGGCGGAACTGAGTTCACGTCCGATGAATCCAGGGAGACGCTCGACGACTCGTTGAGTTCAGCCCGGGGCGGGCTGCATAATTATGTTCGACATTAGGGAAAGCTGTGCAACAAACGAACATCATGAGTTATTCTGATATCCGAACTTACGATTTCGCCGGACGCTTGGCCCTGTTTGGCCACTCCTCTTTGCTCTCTTCGGCGTTGGGGGCGTAGTCCGGCGGAGGGGTCTTCCTTTTCCTAGACCCCTCGGCCTCCCCCATTGGGGCGGCCTTCCTCTTCTCTCCTCCCCCCGCTGGGGGGGAGAGGTTTCTTCTTCCTCCTCCTCGTCTTCACGGGGGGAGTGCGTCTTTGACTCGTCGGACGACGAGTCCGACACCACCATATGCCAGGAACTCTTTCGAGTCCCCGTGGCCTTCTTCTTCTTGGCCTTCTTCTCCGGCACCACATAAGGTGCTGGAACCAGCAGCTTCCCTAGTAGAGCGGGGGCTGGGTCTTCGGGCAAGGGAGCCGGACAGTTAATCGATCCGGACTTCGCCCGCCAAGCCTGTCAAAGGTAAGGGAGCTTAGATCCCGCATAGAGTCAAACTATGAAAAAACTTAACATCCTGTAAAAGGTGAAAATAGCTTACCTCGCTAGCGTGACGCTGCGAGCTGTATCCGCGGTCCTCGGAAGCGTATGTGGGAGCCTCGGCGCCTTTGGTTAGCACCTTCCAGACATCTTGATATGTCGTGTCGAAGAGCCTGTTAAGGGTTTGGTGCTGCGCCAGGTTGAACTCCCACAGATTAAAGCCCCGTTGTTGACACGGGAGGATCCGGAGGACGAGCATAACCTGGACTACATTGACGAGCTTGATCGGCCTGCTCACCAGGGACTGGATGCATGTCTGCAGTCCGGTCACCTCTTTTTCTTCGCCCCACGACAGGACCGTCTCTTTCCAGGACATAAGCCGCGTGGGGGGTCCGGATCGGAACTCGGGGGTTGCGATCCATTTCGGATCGCGCGGCTCGGTGATGTAAAACCACCACGATTGCCACCCCTTCAGGGTCTCCACGAAGGAGCCCTCGAGCCATAGGACGTTGGCCATCTTGCCCGCCATGGCGCCTCCGCATTCCGCCTGGCTGCCGCGCACCACCCTGGGCTTGACGTTGAAGGTCTTGAGCCAGAGGCCGAAATGGGGGCGGATGCGGAGGAAGGCCTCGCACACAACGATAAACGCCAAGATGTTGAGGACGAAGTTCGGGGCCAGATCGTGGAAATCCAGGCCATAGTAAAACATGAGCCCCCGGACTAATGGGTGGAGTGGAAAACCCAGTCCGGGGAGGAAGTGGGGAAGGAATACTACCCTCTCATGGGGCCTTGGGGTGTGTAGAAGCTGCCCCTCATCGGGAAGCTGGTGCGTGATGTCTTTGGACAAGTATCCGACCTTCCTTAACTTTTTGATATGGCCCTCCGTGACGAAGGAGACCATCCACTTGCCTCCCGCTCCGGACATTGCTGGAGAAGGTTGAGGTGGGAAGTGCGGGCTTGGGCGCTGGAGCTCGAGTGCGCAGGAGATGGATAGGCAAAAGAGGAAGAAGGCGGAGGTAAAAGGGTGGATCCTTATCCCCTTATATGGGCGGATGCGGTTGTGCATCCCCGCCAGCCTAGTAAAACTCGCTTGCATCCCAAGCGCCGTGATAAATGGCGTGGTTGGGTTACCCACGTCTGTGTTGATGAGAATCCCGTAAAGGGGGTACACGATCTCTGCTTTGACAAGACGTGCCAAGGAAACCACCTCGCAAAACATGCTGAGGTGGAAAAGTAAAAATGATTCGAGTAAAGGACTTGGCCGTAGTGTGATGACACACTGCGGAATACGTCGGCATATTTGATTTGTGTCAATATTATTCTCTCTATGGCAATATATGGAAACTTATTTTGCAGAGCCGGACACTACTCTTGGTGTTTACAATCTTCTACGAAGGACTTGGAGGAGGAACACGCCTTGCAATGCCGAAGACAATTTGCGTGCCAGACTCGTCATCATTGAAGCCTGGTTCAGGGGCTACTGAGGGAGTCCTGGATTAGGGGGTGTTCGGGTAGCCGGACTATACCTTTAGCCGGACTCCTGGACTATGAAGATACAAGATTGAAGACTTCGTCCCATGTCCGGATGGGACTTTCCTTGGCGTGGAAGGCAAGCTTGGCGATGCGGATATTCAAGATCTCCTACCATTGTAATCGACTTTATGTAACCCTAACCATATCCGGTGTCTATATAAACCGGAGGGTTGTAGTCCGTAGGCAATCAACTCCATATACAACAATCATACCATAGGCTAGCTTCTAGGGTTTAGCCTCCTTGATCTCGTGGTAGATCTACTCTTGTACTACCCATATCATCAATATTAATCAAGCAGGAGTAGGGTATTACCTCCATCGAGAGGGCCCGAACCTGGGTAAAAAACATCGTGTCCCTTGTCTCCTGTTACCATCCGGCCTTGACGCACAGTTCGGGACCCCCTACCCGAGATCCGCCGGTTTTGACGCCGACAGAAGGTGACTCACCGGCGGCAGTTGAAATGCGGAGGGTAAGAGAACTTCTTCAAATAGCTCTGGCACAGCAGGATGCATACTCCTACAGTCGAGATAGGATCCATTCAACTCCTCGCCCAAGTCGGAGCCTGAGTTACAATAGGCATATCGAATCCACAGACATGTCAAGCAATGCTCAACGCCACAACCGGCCATACAGGCATAAGCCGGTGCGGGCTAGAGCCCTTAACTTGGCGGATCAGGAGAGGATTCGACAAGAGGCGGAACGAGCAGTGCAAATGGCAGCGGATCAGGCGGCTCATCAAACTTTTCTAGCGTATCCAGCAACCTCGGTCGAGGAAGGAGTGGCCACAAGAACCGGAGGCGTCCCTTGCTTGGTGCTAGCCATACGCAATGAGCGTTTGCCAAAGGATTTTAAGGGGCCTCGTAAAGTGCCTAATTACACAGCTGACTTACAACCAGGGGCTTGGATTGAGAGTTATGAGATGGCTATGGATTTGTTGGAGGTCACCGACGCAGCAATGGCCAAGTATTTCACCATGATGTTGGATGGGACAGCTCGTACTTGGTTGAAGGGATTGCCACCTAATTCCATCGGCTCATGGGCGGAGTTAAAGGCCCGGTTCATCCAGAACTTCAAAGACACGTGTAAGAAGCCCATGTCGATTGTGGACCTGACCAATTGTAAGCAAGAGGATGGTGAATCCACAACCCATTGGGTGCGCCGAGTCAAGGAGATAATACATTCATCTGATAAGATGGATGCCGACTCAGCAGTCTTAATGTTGGAGAAAAATTGCCGTTTTGAACCTTTGAAGCAGAAGCTGGGGCGGCTCAAGCGTGACTGCAATGACATGGGTCAGTTGATGGCGGCTCTCGTCAAGTATGCTGATTCAGATAGTACCAAAGACCCAGTGTCTAACAAAGAAAAGACAGCAAAGGGAAAGAAGAACGACAACAGCAAGGGTCACCAGCATAACCCGACAAATCAAGGAGGTAATAAACGTAAGGCTGATGAGTTTGTTGCTAACACCAATGCACAGGGCAGAAATCAACGGCGCAAGGGCCAACAACCCCCTCGGTCGGTCGGGTCAGGTCCCACCCTTGAGCAACTATTGAATGAACCTTGTCCAAGACACGGCACCTGGGAGAAGCCAGCCAACCACCTGTGGAAAGATTGCACAATCATGAAGGCGTTTAAAAATTCAAACACGTTTGATGGAGGTCACGGCCCAGGTGGTGGTTCAGGTGGAGGCGGTTTCCAAGGCCCAGGCACCGGTTCAGGTGGAGGAGGATTTCACGGTCAGGGCCATCCTGGTAATCAAGGAGGATATAATCCACAACTCGGCCAAGGTAATCAGCAGGAACTGTCCAGATATCAGAGCAACCCGAAGCAGCTGAATAGTGGGCAATACCATGTATTCACCACTAGCTTATGTAAGAGGGACCAGAAGCTTCACAAGAGGGCCGTCAATGCCGTTGAGCCGGCGGTTCCACGTTACTTACGTTGGTCAGAGTAGCCTATTGTGTGGAGCAGAGAGGCTCACCCACCCCGGGTTGATAATCCGGGTCACTTGGCCTTGGTAGTGGCGCCTCAGGTTGGAGGATACAAATTCACTAAGGTACTCATGGATGGAGGTAGCAACATCAACATCCTCTACTATGAGACATTCCGCCGGATGAGATTGACTGATAAGAGTCTTAAACAATCCAACATTGTTTTCATGGTGTGGTACCTAGCAAATCGGCGTACCCAGTTGGTAAAATTGAACTGGAAGTAGCCTTTGGAGATGAGTATGATTCCAGAGCAGAAAAACTAACCTTTGAGGTGGTTAAGATCAAAAGCCCATATCATGCTCTGTTTGGACGGCCGGCTTATGCCAAGTTCATGGCCCGGCCGTGTTATGTGTATTTGCATCTCAAGATGCCAGGTTATAAGGACACCATTACAGTGCATGGAGCCGGAAAATAGCATTGGAGTGTGAAGAAGGTGATGCTACCTATGCTGAGTCTATTTGTGCAACAGAGGAGTTAAAATTTTACAAGGATCACGTTGACCCCGCAGCCATGACGTCACTAAAGAAACCAACAACAGAGCATGAGCCGGTGTTGAAGTTCAAATCAGCTGATGACACCAAGATGGTCGACTTTGTGCCTGGCGACTCATCCAAGCAGTTCATTATCAGTGCGAACTTGGATCCCAAATAGGAAAGCGCGCTCATCGAGTTCATCCATGAGAACCGGGACATCTTTGCATGGAAACCTTCTGACATGCTAGGTGTCCCGAGGGAACTCGCTGAGCACACTCTCAATATTGATCCAAAGTTCATGACTCTTAGACAGTTTCTCTAACGGTTCAATGAAGAAAGGCGCAAGGCCATTGGAGAGGAGGTGGCCCGGCTCTTGGCAGCCGGGTTCATCGTAGAAGTCTTTCACCCAGAGTGGTTAGCCAACCTGGTGCTTGTACCAAAAAAGAATGGCACTTGCCGTATGTGTGTGGATTACATCGATCTAAACAAGGCTTGTTCGGCTGATCCTTTTGCCCTCCCCCGTATTGATCAGATCATCGATGCTACGGCGGGCTGCATGCGTTTGAGTTTTTTGGATGCTTATTCTGGTTATCATCAGATCAAGATGGAAGTCAAAGATCAGGAGAAGACGGCTTTTATCACTCCTTTTGGAGCTTCCTGCTATGTGTCTATGCCTTTTGGGCTTAAGAGTGCCCAGGCGACTTACCAACGGCGTGTGCAGAATTGTCTTCACGATCAAATTGGGCATAATGTTCATGCTTATGTGGATGATATCATGGTAAAATCCAGGAAAGAGGAAACCTTGGTCGCAGATCTGAAAGAGACTTTCGATAATCTCCGGGTCTACAATATGATGCTTAACCCAGCCAAGTGTGTTTTTGGAGTCCCAGCCGGCAAGCTCTTGGGTTTTTTGGTGTCTAACCGAGGTATTGAAGCTAACCCGGAAAAAATCAAGGCAATTACATCCCTGGCCAAACCAACATGCATCAATGACGTTCAACGACTGGCGGGTCGAATTGCTGCTTTGAGTTGGTTCATAAGCCGATGTGGGGAGAAGGCAATGCCTCTGTATCAGATGATGAAGAAAACAGATGATTTTGTTTGGAGCGATGCTGCAAACTCTGCTTTTGAAGATCTGAAGACACAGCTTGCTGAGCCTCCGGTCATGGCTGCTCCAGTTGAGAAAGAGCCGCTGCTGCTATACATGGCTGCCAACTCACGAGCTGTTAGTGTGGCTATTGTGGTGGAGCGCAAGGAGGTTGGCAAGGAGCATCCGGTTCAACGGCCGGTTTACTACGTTAGTAAGGTTCTAATTGAATCCAAGCAACGATATCCACATTGGCAGAAGCTCATGTATGGGGTGTTTGGCGAGCCAGAAGCTTAAACATTATTTTCAAGGTCATCCAATCACTGTGGTTAGCTCTGCTCCTTTGGGGGATATCATTCAAAACAGAGAAGCCACTGGACGAGTTGCCAAGTGGGCCATTGAGCTCGGGTCTCACGGGTTGAAGTATGTACCACGTACTATGATCAAATCTCAAGCACTAGTTGACTTCATTAATGGCTGGATAGAGATGCAGATGCCAGAAGAGAAACCAGACAACACGTATTGGACTATTCATTTTGATGGGTCCAGACAGTTGGAAGGCTTGGGGGATGGAGTTGTTTTAACCTCTCCTCGAGGTGACAAGTTTTGTTATGTGTTACGGCTGATGTTTCCTTGCACTAACAATGCAGCAGAGTATGAGGCCTTTCTCCATGGTCTTCGAGTGGCAAAAGAGATGAGTTTGAGCCGGGTCAGATGTCTTGGCGACTCGGATTTAGTGGCTCAACAGGTATCAGGCAAGTGGGATTCCAAGGATCCTCTCATGGCGGCTTATCACCGGGAGGTTGATGTTGTTGCAGGGCATTTTAAGGGTTATCAGGTGGGGCACATTGACCGTAGAAATAACGAAGCGGCTGATGCTTTAAGCCGGTTGGGGTCTCAACGTAAGCCGGTACCACCTAACACCTTTTTGGATGTTTTGCATAACCCGTCTGTCAAGTTGCCCACAAAAGAAGATTTAGCTGTTCCTGACCCGGAGGCGCAGTTGGTGGCGGCTCTTCATGTCATCCCAGATTGGACAGTGCCGTTCTTAGCTTACATGACCCGGGGAGAGTTGCCAGCGGATGAGACCCTGGCTCGACAGATAACCCGACGGTCTAAGTCAATGACGATTTCAGATGGAGAACTATACCATCACAGAGTCTCTGGAGCGTTTCCACGGTGTGTTTCCCCTGAAGAAGGCCAAGAAATACTTCGTGAGATCCATGAAGACGATTGTGGTCATCATGCCAGGTCAAAATCTCTAGTGGCCAAAGCTTTTTGTCACGGTTTTTACTGGTTGACGGCTCACGCTGATGCAGAGGATCTGGTCGGCAGATGTGACGGATGTCAAAAATTTGCACGACGAGCACATGTTCCTGCTCAAGAGCTCCAGATGATTCCAATCACTTGGCCATTTGCAGTCTGGGGGCTTGACATGGTGGGGCCTTTCAAAAGGTCTAAGGATAAAAAGACCCATCTTTTAGTGGCAGTTGATAAATTTACAAAGTGGGTTGAGGTAGAACCGGTGAGTAAATGTGATGCGGCCACGGCGGTTCAGTTCATTAAAAAGGTGATCTTCTGTTTTGGTTTTCCACACAACATCATCACTGACAATGGCACTAATCTATCCCAAGGGGCTATGGAGGAGTTTTGTCAACGTGAGCATATCCGGCTTGATGTTTCTTCTGTAGCTCATCCTCAATCCAATGGTCAAGCTGAGAGAGCAAATTAGGAAATTTTAAAAGGGCTCAAACCCCGGCTTATGGTTCCCTTACAGCAAACGCCGGGTTGTTGGGTAGAGGAATTACCCTCGGTGTTGTGGAGTATCAATACCACACCTAACAGGTCTACATGTTACACACCTTTTTCATGGTGTATGGAGCAGAAGCAGTGTTGCCTAGTGACATCCGTCATGACTCGCCCCGTGTGGCAGCCTATGTTGAAGCTAATAATGAACAAGCCAGAAAGGATGAACTTGACTTGTTAGATGAAGAAAGAGACTTAGCAGCGGCTCGATCAACAATTTATCAATAGGACCTGCGCCGTTATCACAGCCGTTGGGTTAAGTCCAGGACTTTTCAGGAAGGCGACCTGGTGCTCCGGCTCATCCAGGATCTGTCGGATGCACACAAGTTATCCCCACCTTGGGAGGGACCCTTTGTGGTCAGCAAGATCTTAAACAATGGGTCATATTACCTCATTGACGTTTGAGAGCACAAAGACTCACGTAAGTCAGAGGAGGAGACCCACCGGCCGTAGAACATTGCTCAGCTTCGGCCATACTACACCTGATCCACCGGCTCTCATCATGTACATACTTTAACATTGTATATGCCATGATCAGAAATAAAGTAAGACAGTCGGTCTCTTTTCTTTTCAAAGATTATGCATCTTTGTTATTTCTTATTTTTAAAATGACTATTAAGGAGCTGATCATATTTGAATCAAGTTTAACCTTTTTTGGTCTAACTTATGATCGTATTCGAATCTGGCTGCAATTATCATGGTCACTTGGGGGCTTCCTGTTCAAACATAGGTCGTATTTGAACCAAAGAGAACATAGCTGTCGTAACCCTCTTGATCGGCTTAAGGCCAAACTCACTGGGGGGCTTCTTGATCATATCCAAATCATAGCTTAACCCCTTATGGGTCCAACTTGGATCGTATTCGAATCAGGGTCGTTAAAACCTCTCAAGGTCGTTTGGGGGCTTCCTGTTCAAACATAGATCGTATTCGAACCAAAGAGAACATAGCTGTCGGTACCCTCTTGATCGGCGCAACGCCACAGCCACTGG